>NC_089979.1:50741774-50746774 GCF_036417845.1 Apteryx mantelli | reverse complement strand
TCTTGTGTGCTCAGTAGTACCCAACATTAAGTTAGTTTATAGCCCTACAGTGGTTTCCTCTTCTATTACAGCAATTATCAAGTAAAATAAACATGTGCTTCTAGACCCATCTTCTTAACAGTCTTTTCAAAAAGGACTCAATTCTTCAAAGCTTTCAGAATGGAAAGGTTTTAATGAAATTAAGGGGAAAGAAAAAATAAAATAATGGAACTCAGAATGCCCAAATTAAGGTTTTGCCCTTCAGACAGGGATATACAAGCTTCAACAACCCTCTTGGAAATTCCACGTTGCATCTGTGTTGATGTATTCCAGGTAATGAAATTGTTTAGAGAGAAAGAAAAGAAAATTCTGGTAATTATTGCATGCAAATATAATAATCAAAGGAAAAATCCAGAGTATTATTCACCAAAACAGTACTTCATTTGCTATTTCTATCAGCACAGCGTTTAGATCCTGTTTGCCAACCTGAAGTGCTAGAAATAATCATCAGTTTTAATATGACCTCATAAATAATGTAATAATAAACCAAGAGGATCTCATTCCCTATTCTGATTGGTGGAAAATCAATTGCACATTGCCTGGAAATGACTGACTTTCCATTACAGTTATTTTCTAATTGCATTCAAACACAATGTCTTGTATTGTGCCAGACAGCCAGGCAAAAAGTTTTTTTTTTTCCTTTTGCTTTTAAGAAAAACAAGATTTCCATTGTTGCAAATTAATTACAAATAAACAGCTACAACCCCCTGTAAATCAATTACTACCACAGTTAATGAAAAGTTGGTTGGTGTAAACTACTCTTGGCTTCAAATTAGGAGGCTTAACACACAAGAATAAGAGTAATACAGAAGTAACAATGTTGTGGCTTGAACACTACGGGCCACTTTCTCTCCTTTACCAAAAAACCCCCTTAAACAAGTGCAATTCTGCCCAGTGACAGGACTTTCTGGGAGCAGCTCCATCCTGCTACCCTGCTGAGGACCAGCAGACTTCTGCTGGGATGGGCTGCCGGAAGCTCATCCATTTTATTCTCATTCCTCTCCTTGCCATTTTCTCCCCTTCCTCACCACCCCAAATAAGAGTCCCACAAAAAACAAACAAAGAAGTAAACACAAAAACAAAAAAGTCACAAGCTCTACAGCACGCATGAACATGTACCTCTGAACCAAACAATTTAGGGCATGAGTGGTGACAAGATTTATAGGGGAGCAAGGTTCCATTTGGTTTGTCATTGTCGTGTCCACAATTAAGTAGCTTCCTCGTTACATATTTATTTTACAGAGATTTTGTAAAATACAAAATTGGTTTTGATATCCATCCAAAGTCTTGATTGTAAGACTGGTCATACTATTCATAAAGCCTCAGGCTTCTCCCTTGGAATTTCGAGGAATTAATTTTTCACTAAACACCTGCTAAAAGGCTATGCTGTTGCACTTGGGCATACAATTCAATCTTTTTGTGCTGTCTCCCAGCAGTTTCATTGCTGTCTATGGATTTCACATGCAGGGAAAATCTGAGCCCAGCACTAAAGAGATAAGGACAAAAAGTAGTACCCATACAGTCAGATTAAAAAAAAAAAGAGAGAGAAATATTTTAAACATGCCCTCTTTCATACAAGACTCAGAGTGTTTCCATGTTTCTGACAGGTAGACAGACAGGACTGTTTATTAAAAAAACTGCAGCCCATGTGTGAGCTGGGATATAGCAGTTTATAGCAGTAAAAATAGAGGAATCACTATGAGAAAGTGTATATTACATGCTGAACTACACTGCTGTATATAGTATTAACTTGTACTGCTTTACTCACCTCATACAACAGAATCCAAATTAGGTCCCATTATTACATTGAAGGCTCACACTCAATAGCAGTTAAGCTTCTTTGAATGGATTCCCTATTGTATAAAAAGTATGCCAGTCTTTGACTGCCAAAATCAATTAGTCACATTCATTATGCCTCTATTTATTAATGCTGTACACTTTATAATGCATTTGCTGCTGAACAAAGAAAGTTATAAAATATCAAATATGTGTTATGATTGCAATTATAGCAAAAGAAGTAATGATCTCCTTTAGTCGCTAACTGGTTACAAAGCTCCTGTAAAGATTACATTAGTGGTGACAGATTTATGATCTTTTCCAAGATGTAATCCTTTCTAGTTCACATTTTTCAACAGAAGAAGTATGTGATTGGTTACAGGTTATTGGCTTCAGTAGTTATATTCAGAAGAGATTATTGTGCTTCTGCCTCCTCTAATCCAAACACACAATGTAATCTTAACAGATGCAATTTTAATCTGTATTGCACTATTATAATAAAATGGGGCACCATAAGGCTCTTTACCAATATAGGGTTCAGTGTTAATTCAATGATGTTAAGAATGACTAACTAGTACTAAAACCCAGCAAATAATTAAAGCTAATGTGAAAATGAAGGAAGAACAACCCTGGCATTCTTGTAATGGTAGTTCTGATGGCATTTACTACCAAGTTGTCACACCCAAACTTATAAAAAAAATTAATTCCTGTTATCAGTATCATACAGCTAACAGTTTTTCTGAATAACACACAGTAACAATTGAAACCTACATTATGTTTCACATTCTCCCAAACATGCTGCTGCATCCTACAGTTTACAAAGAAGGAAGGTTTTTTAAAAATATATTATTAATATGAAGCAGCAAAAAGATGCTGACATATATGGAAAAATGAAAGGCCAAGTGAAAAACTTACAAAGGCTCCATACTTCCACCATAAACAGAGCATGTACAAATTGCACTACATTTCCTAACCTTGGCTCCCACAGCATAGCTCGTGGCAGTACCCCAGTACTCCCTTCTTTTCCAAAAATGTGTCCAACTCTCTCTGCTTATTTCCACTGCTGACTTTGGCAGAACGCTCATATTCCATCCACCCTTTTTTACGAAAAAATATTCTCTCTTAAGCTGTTTGTCTGCTGCAGTCCAGTCACAGCCTCAGTCATGAACCCTTTGTTTTCAAATTAGTTGCTACTTCGAATAGCTGACTGGCATCAAACTGATTTCCTTTTAGGAATATAATCCATCTCTCTTAAATCCCCACTCAGACTTTTTTCCATAAGCTAAATAGATCTCATTTTTCTGTCTTCACATTGTATTTTTTTAAGAATGAAAAATATCTTTTTACCAAATGTCCATCTGAAACTTTTTTCTTTTTTCTTTTTGCATTCCGTGCTCCACCATCCTTTACTCCACTTTGTATGCTTACAGGAGACGTTTTCTGTACATATAAACCCTCTTTTTTACCAGCTGGACCTTGGAACTGTGACTCTTTCTGCTCTGTGAATGCCTTCACCCGAGGTTCTCCCGCTTTGGGTCTTGATCCGGCACGTTGCTACACATGCTGTTAAACCCCTGTGCCTGTATGTGTAGCCTGAAAAACAGGAGTGTTCAGCAGCTTCAAGGCACAGGGTCTTGGGCCAAGGTATTTTATATTTCTGCTGCATTAAAGGTCTGGGAACTCAGTGGGAAAGACCTACATAGCGAAGGAAAAGAACTAGGGCCCCATGTTACACTGCTGTTCTGTGCTACTTGCTGCATTTGTGAGAGTAGGCAACTGGGACAAAAGAGTTAATGATGGAGACCAGGACATTACCAATTTCTTTTTTTCTTCTTTTTTTTTTCTTCTTTTTTTTCTAGTATGGACTTCTGGAAAGATGGATATAAATGGAGACAAGGAACCTAAGCAAATGTTAGTGGAAAAGAACTGAAGGAGAAGAAAGAAAGGAGAAAGGAATGAATAAAAACAAAGGTGTGGGAATCAAGTGGGCACAAGACTGACCTCATCTTCATCCCAAACAGTTTCATGTCTTCTGATTTCTCTGTTACATTCTCTGCCCAAGTCAATCTTTAATCTATTTCAATAACTCTCTCCCTACCATAAATTTACCATTTATATATCAACCCGATGTGGGATACTGTTGTTAGTAAAAGCAGTCCTGAAAGTCAGGCAGAATGTGTTCTTTGTTTTACCTTGACATCCATAAGGAATATATATCACTTAAGACTGGCAAATATTAAACAACGTCACTTTGCTGAGATTAGTCTGCACATCCCAAATCATTTCATTGTTGCACCTTGCTGAAGCAGCCTTGACTTCCTCCCTGTAAAGCATTACCTTTATAGACCTCCTGAATAAATTTAAGCTAAGCCATGAGAAGTCCAGCCACAGTCACGCCTTTCTAGAATTAATCCCCCAAACTCTTTAGCAAATAGTAAAAATAACTAACTAACTAACTAAAGTGCATTGTAATGTATTTTTTGTTGTAGTATCAATGAGTCTTTGTGACAGACACTCAACCTCTAAGACCAGCACAGGCTGCTAGGCTCAGCAAATTATATTCCGGCCTTTCACCTCTGCCCACTCTGGTCAGGTAGCAAATGAGATCTAAACTGAAGGCATCTGTAGGTCTCCATGTGTTCTCCAGGGACTGAAAATTCATATAACAAAATCATTACACATTATATCACTCCATTTTGCATGAACATTAGTCTCTACTCATAAGAGGACCCTGGACTCAGCTAATATAAATAATGAACTGCCTCTTATTTTGAAAAGGGAGTAAGAGGAGAGGGCAGAAACATGTTCTCTTACAATAGTCAAGGCAATCATTTGTAGTACAGTAGAAATAGCCTCACAATGAATGCTATTACTTGCACTTCAGACCAGTTAGTCAGTGTTAGTCCCTTTAACTAGACAGACACAAATACCCACCCCAAACCCCAGACTCTACTGTAGTTACAGTAATACTGGCAAAAAAAATCACTTTTGTTCCAACTCTAAAATTGCTGTCAAGGCTCCAGAGACTATAAACAACATCTTTCACTGCTCTGACCCCCATGCAATTTTAAATCCCCCAACCTTTCTGAGCACTGTTGGTGAGCAGCCCCATTACATCTTAATGACTGTCATTAATTTCTAAAGAGTGTTAATTTCAGATTTTTAATCACCCCTTAACTATTCAA
>NC_089979.1:50604274-50736774 GCF_036417845.1 Apteryx mantelli | reverse complement strand
TTATTTCACAGCTCATTGAAGAAATGTAGATGCGTTGGTGGAAGTGGGATAAGAATCAACCCCACCACACTCACTTTTGATTGAAAAGAGGAACTGTTAAAACTGGATAATGGTTACATTTGCAATACCCTCAGCAAACGCAGACTTTTTGGTCTTTTCAGTAATAGTGTTAACTCTACTGCACAAGGATGACCCTTTTTGTGATTTAAGATGTAGCTAGAGGAATCCAAATACAGCCAAGTCGATGGATGCAATCTTGCTCTATTTCCAGATTTCCCGTATTTCTTTATCACATGTAATAAAATATTTTAGCATAATAATTCAGAGATTTTGAGATACAGGAGACAGAGAAATAATGTTGAAAAGCAATTCTTCACACTTGGCTTTCACTACATCAAGTGCAAACAGTGAACTTAAACACAAAAATACAATTTGTTCCTTGTAAAGTCTACATCCTTATCTCTTGCAAAGAACACACATTCATTTCCAACACCTCATGGTAAAGACTAAGGCATCTATCACAAGTACAGTGAATATCTAAAGGATCTGGAAGCAATCTTTTCATAATGTTTCTTTGGAAGGGAAGCAGGGTTATGAGTTACTCAAAATTCATAGAGATTATTAAGTTTCCATCCACACAGCAGATAACGGCACCATATTATTTCCCATCAGCAGTGTTCTCACCTGCTGAGAATATCTCTTTGGTTCAGGACAGCCATTTATTTTGAGACATTAGCACTCTACTACACAAAACAAAGTTATGCCCCATCAATGAAGTGTTTTTAATGGGGCAAGCCCATAATACCCACACTGAGTTCACAGAGGCTGTGTTTGCCTATCTTTCAAGCCTTTCGTTCTGGAGATTTTAACAGGCAAGTAATTTCTTCCATCAGCAGATTTGTTCTGTACTATCAAGGCGGGCATTTCTGTACAAATGTTTGGGTGTTTGAAAGATTTACATGGCTCCTGAGGGCTCTGCTGTATCAGTGGAGTGTGCACTGACAGCAGGGACCCCTTATGACAAGAAACGCTGATCAACTGCCAGCCTTCCTACTGATGAATGCAACTCTTCACCTGGTCTAAACTAAGCCTGTGGGTTTTGTGTTTTTCTTCTTAGCCTTCTTTGAGGCCTCCAGAAAGTTATGAAATAGATTTTTCTAGTCCTCCCAGGAGCAAGGCCAGGTTCACATCTTGACCTCAGAAACAAAGCAGTCCACCAAAGCCAGTCTTCTCTGCCTGACACAAAGCACACTATAACATGCAACATAAGGCAATATTAAGAATGAGAAATGACAAGCAATGTATCTGTAAGGGGGAGGAGAAATAATAAAACCTGACTGTATTAAAAATCCTGACAATAATAACATCACCGAACAACACAACTTTGGCTTTGCTATGGTCTTCATTACCAAGGGTGGGAACACGATATTCTTCTGAAAACAGTGCTCTCTTAGTTGGAAGAAAGCTTTCAGTTACAAGTCAACAGAAAAAAAATACCTGTATCTTTATTGTAGAAGATTATTTATTTTTAGATCTTTTGGTCATCTTATTCTGTAACTGTCCTAGCATATATTTGGGTACTGTAATGTACAGCCACACATAGGCTCCAACAACAAGACATACTAACGAAAATACAAAATAAGCCTTAAAGGACTGAGTGTCCTCTCACCAACACTAATGTAAATCAGCTCAGTCAATTGAGGAACACTGATGTGAAACCACACAGAGGAAAGAATTAAGCCCTGATGCTTTAAACAAGCTGTTCTAGTAAGATTTAGAAATGCGAAGGCAGTTTAACTGTGGGTTCAGAACCTTAGAAGAAAGACAACGCAGGTGTAAAAGTTCAACACTCGGTTTTATGGTGAAACAATATTAAGGAACCAAAATATGTTCCTACCCTGAATATGTAAATGCTGAACTCAGGCGGAAGTCGCTTCTAAAACTGCCAACAGTTTTGGACACAAATAAGTAACCAGTTTCTTATCAAAGACAAGAGGATTCGAATGGCTAGTTCCTAGTAGCATGAGTGACAGTGTTGTTTCTGTAAATCCCATGTACATTGATGGAAGTATGGACCCTGAAATCTCCATGACCTTGATGTGCAATATTTACGTCTACACCTTTAGCCTCTTGCACATAATGAGATGCAATCTTTTAGCTTTATGCACTTCACCAGGCATTCAATTAGAAAAAGCAAATTTTGGGGGGGGAAGAATGCTAAGCTATTTAGACAGAAGGTAGTGAATCAAAAATTGCAAAACTTCAGCTTTCAAAAATAGCCTAAGTGACCTCTTACAATACTCTGACCACTCCATCACAAGCAGGAGGCAACCCCTGTGAAGAGCGAATTCTGGCAAAGTTCTCTCTTCACAGATGATGCACAGCTTAAGCTATAATGAGTTTTTGGGTTACAAATGCTGAACGCATTAATATTCCTTGATGATAATTATCACAGTATAAGCACCTTTCCCAATGTGAGTAGCATAAAGCAACTGAAGCAGCATTTTTACTACATTTGAAACAAGCTGGAAAATGGGATTTTCTACTCTTGTAACCTGAGGTCAACATTCATCAAGCTATGCATATTAACTACGTCTACCCTATATAACTATATAGACCTTTCCATATATTCACACATTCATTTTGAAAGTTATTTTTCTACAGTGTTAAAAAAATGCAGGTATTAGCAGCTGATACAAATTGAAAATTAAAAAAACATATATATTCATCCAAACTGAAAATAAAATTTGCAGAAAAACACTCTCTTCCACCTTCAGGGGTTAAACTAACTACTACGTGTTACACTAAGTGTGGATTAAACCCACCACAAACAGTATTTCTTTTTTTAAGAGTCCCTCAACATACGTTCCTTGGCGGGCCCAAATTTTTGCACACAGCAAACAGACCAAGTAATGAGGAGCACCGGAGCTATCCCTAGGAAACTGAGGGAGGGGAGCCTCAAGCCAGGCGGCTGAGCACCTGCGAAGCTGCTGGTTACCTGTCACTGCAGCCAGGAGACTGCAGAACCTTTGTGCCACCTCTGCATGGGGCAATAAGCTACTCATCCAGGCAGCAGCCACAGCAAACCTATTGGTTTTATGGGCAGACAGGCTCACCCAACCTTTGTAGGCTACTCTTGAACACGAGCAGGGGAACTGGGGGTGCACATCATGCACAGCACTCAAAATATATGAGCCTTCCCAAGAAACTGAAGAATACCCACCAAGCGCATATCGATCCCAAATTCCTTCCACAGATAACTTGGGATACAATTCTTTAAACAGTATAAATGGGCTGGGCTATACTTTAAGTGCAAGATTTAATTACTATACAAGTGCTTACTGAGGATTAATTAGCATACAACAAGGATCTGAAACATGCAGATGTTTGTCAAAGAAGACAGGGTTTCTAATGATTTATTATTGTTTGATTAACAACATCATGCAGCAACTATATTATTAAATCTCTATTTTGCATACTACAGAACCTAAAAGTGTTACCTAGTGATGTATTGTGTTAGTCTCAGAAGAGGAGAACAACTTGATCTTTGCTCTTCTATCACACCCAACTCAAAAAACACTTGTTGTCACAACCCACTGGTAAGGAGCCTTTAAAAACACTACACTGTGAAGTGCAGGGTTTTTATTAAATGCTATAATACTGTTTTAATATTCTGTGCAAATAAACTCAGTGCAGTTTTCTTCTAACAATGACAAAATAGGAGTCAGTTTGAACCCTTAATCCAAAAAATAGGAATCAATTCTGATGTTCTGTGGGTGTGAAATATGCTGAATGTATTTATGCCATGTTGTCCTGCACTTCATTTAGGAAATATGCCATGTTACAACCATTTCAAGAACCAAACCATAATTTTTACTTATGTGCTGCAAAAAATGTCTCAAAATCCCATTTGAATATATGGCAAGGTTTTGAGGGACCTTTTGCTAAATATTTAACGGCACTATTGGCTTATTAAATACTGTAATGTGAAAGCCGTGAAAGGATGATATAGAGTGCATGCCATTTTTTTTCACTTAGCACTGGTACTCACTTTGAACACTGTACAAGCCCATTCATCAGAAGAACTGATGCATTCGAAGAAGTATTCCTTCTTATCAGATAAATGTAGCAATGGCATCTCGCTATTATAAAAATAATTAAACCCGTCTTTGGTTAATCGGGTAAGATCTGTTCCCTCTTTGGTTAGAATTCCCTTTCTGTCCTCCCCACTAAAACATCAGAAAAGATCATGTTTGGAAATTAAAAGTGATGTAGTCAAATCAGGCTGGCACAAGATATATTGCTTATATGAAAGGCAAACCTTGGGGAAAAAAAAAGGCAGGTACATAACATGCAGCTTCAGTTTATCATACATAGAAACTGCATGGCTGACCATTTTACAGGAAGAAAATTGAATACATTTTTGTGCACATCAAAATGCATTTGACAACTAGATAATACAGTGACAGTCATGTTAAAAATACAGAGGTAAGACTGAAAATGCTCTATAAAC
Source organism: Apteryx mantelli (assembly GCF_036417845.1). Classification (NCBI taxonomy): domain Eukaryota; kingdom Metazoa; phylum Chordata; class Aves; order Apterygiformes; family Apterygidae; genus Apteryx; species Apteryx mantelli. The sequence goes on along the minus strand of NC_089979.1, from coordinate 50,732,261 downwards.
ACTTCCATTAAAACAAAATCACAGTAATGTGGTTCACAACAACAGACATACTGCAGTACGAATCACTGAAAACAAATTTAAATCCACAATGAAATGTATTAATATAAACTAACAGAAAAAAAGCTCTTACTATGGAATTGCCTGCAGAGTGTGCATTTATTCTGTAAACACTGTAACAATGATTATCTGTCCTTCAAGTCCTCAGTGGAGACTCCTGCTTTTGAAAATGTCTTGTGGTGACTTACTAAATTCAGGCTATTTCAATTAGTATTACTGCACATTAAAAATTAATTGTATTAAAGAGTGGATTAAGGTTTAAATTTCAATTCTATAGTGTGTACGCCAGAAATGACAGCTAAAAATCAATGCTCTCTGGCCCATAATTGGAAGTTTGTATGACCAAATAGCGTGGGGCTGGCGTCAGTTTTAAAAGAATTGATAGTTCAATTCAAGGTGTGTCAGTTCTAATTCCTGATTTAAATTGGAATGCTACACAGCCACAATAATAAGCTAAAGAAGAAAATGAAAAAAGCTGCCTTGCAATGAAAAAAATGAGTGCCATCTTCATAAACATGAAAAAAATCCAAATTACAGCTCAAAATTCACATATTTGGTATCACTGAGATGTTTTAATGGGATGATGACTTCATTATGGAAGACACATTGTTTTCCTTATTTAGAGCATGTTTTAAAATACCACCCAGAATTGCAATTTAGGCCCCAATCTTACAAATACTTAAGACCATATGTGGCTTTAATCCTGTATAAAAGAAAGCTTATAAAATTCATTCATATGAATAAAATCATATGCCTGCTTACATGTTTGCAGGATCAGACCTTTTCATTACAATTCATGATGAATAGAGGTGCCACACAAGCCCACCTAAAACTTTTATTGTTCCTACCAAGAGATGTATAAAAGACACAGACGCAGATACACAATTAAGCCTGAGGACCCTGCAATACTTCTACTTTGGGGCACATCTCTAATGCAGAAAATCCCAGGAAGGACAGCAGACAGTTTAAGTGCATCAGAATTCAGAGTACAGAGATGAGGGTATATGGGAATGGGCAATGGTTCTCCATATCTCTAGGAACCATGTTAGTTAGCTGTAGTCTCCTGAGCTGCCCTGCTGTTATAAAATATAGGACAATTTCTTGGCCTCCACATATATGAAATGTAGGATTATCTCCCATTTTATCGTCTGACAAATCACTTATAACTTGCCTTCATGAGTGAAGGCTGCTTCTTGAACAACTAATGCTGAAATTTGCACTCTTACCTTGCTGAAGTTTGTATTTTGACATTGCCACTGTATGTTGGAAAGATTTTTGAAAAGAAAATGCCTTTAATAAAAATATTTGTGTCCTTAGAACAATAATAATTCTTATTACTTGGGTGAAACTGAATTTTGTAGAAAATTCCTTGAGATCATGGCACTCGATGATAAACTGACACCCCTGCTATAATTCTTTCTTTGAATGTGAACATAGTGCCAAAAGGAAAGGAAACAGCTCAAACAAAATTATTTTTGCACTCATCTGTATTGAAAAATATATGGGGAATAGCAGGAAGGGAGAAAACATGCTGCACTTGCTATAAATCTAGTACCATTCCAGTCTGAAAATGGTTAGCAAGAAATACCTGTCCCTTCTATCAGCAACCAACTAATTTTTAAAACAGCAAATGATGAAGAACACTGCGAGTCCAGGCGACAGACCAAGCTGGCATCGCTAAAGTACTGCAAAGCCACCTGGGATAGCAGGGCTTGGAATTGAAGAGTGACTGGTGTGTACCTAAGAGACATGCTGATGTTCACAATGTTTCTGGAGATCTCCAGTGCTGTGCTGATGTCCAACAGCAACTTTGGCATCAAGAGAGTAAAGGAGATGGGATGTAATAACAACAATAAAAAAATAATCTGGTGTAAATGGACCCCAAGGTGTAGTAGTCATCCCCATGCAACAATCACCCTTCACTGCAATTTACTGATGTTTCTTCATTACAACACAGCGTACAAAGGGGGCAATATTAAGGCATAATATTTAAAGCTACAAGATGTGTGGTACCAGCAATAGCTGATATTGAACCCGGATTATAGATTAAAAAGAGGTAATTTCAGCAGAGAATATTAAAAAATGAAATTTCTTCTCAAGGTGCATGTGTGTCATGTTTACAAGACTTAGATGAACGCCACAGTAAGCAGCTGAAACTAAAGACTGCTGATATATTTTATAGGGTGAATCCCCAAATTCTTTATAAAAGCATAGAAATAATTGATCACAAATTTAAACAATAACCAAGGCAGAGAGAGAAATTCAACTGGTGTGTAGGTAAGGAAGAAAAGAAATATTTTCATATGATACTGGACTACACAGAAATTGAGATGGAGATTTTTGCAAGGTATAGGACCTGCAGAAAAGATGGATTTTGCACCAGCTTTAGGAATTGCAGTGACAAGGGCCAAATTTCTGAAGAGGAATAAACCAACATTACTGACTTATGAATGCCATGGCAATTTCTGGTATCTGGCAACTCAGATACTGGTTCTGTCAGGGGAAGAAATGAAGGACAATCCTTGCTGTGTGGAGAAGGTGATCTCAAGAATGAAAGTCGGCTGGAGCACATCTCTGAGGACTGATGATACATTAAAAGAGATGGAAGAACTTTTTTTTTTATTGGCTTCTGAAATGGATAGGAAACAGAAACAAAATGTTGCTCTAAAGCGAGCAGCAGAATTCTGCATTAGCCAAGAAATAACAGTAAATAACAATAATTTAACAACTTACTATTTACAGCATTACAATACTTTTGTTCCCAATGTACATTAACTAACTTGTCCTGACACATCTCTGTAGATAAGTATTATCTCCATTTCACGTTTCAATGACTTATTTGAGGCTACAGAAGAAGTCATTGGAAATGCTGGAACTGCCACAAAGTTGAGTCCATTCTGATTCACGTTTTGACACTATGAAACAAAAATTGCCTCTTTAGTCTGTAAGGCAAAGTTTGGGAAAGCAGGACTTACAAAAAGAAGTCCCCTCCCCCCTCAAAAGAAGGGATGATACCATAAAGCAAAAGGAGAGAGAGATAGAGGACTGTGTAATTCTGTGGAAAAGTTAACTGTACTTTGTAGGAGATAACGGAGTAGGCAAATTCAGAGTCAGAGAGCATTCCAATTCTGTTTTTTAGGGATATAAATGAAAAAGTTTCAGTTCAGAAAAAAGGGCAGCTAGAGTGTGTCTAAAGTGCTTCTCTTGTCAGAGAAGAGAACTACTTCTACCGAGACTTTAGGTTGAAGGAGACAAAGAAAATCACCAGCTAACATAAAGGGTGGCCGGAAGGACCCATCACAAGGGTTGAAAGAGATGCACAGGCAGCACAAAAATGGCAGTTGATGTAAAATACAATAACCTATGTGACATATCATAGAAATCAGAGTCCTATTTTCTGTCACCTAATTTATTCCCATGCACCATCCTGAAGGATTTTTCCTGACGGTACAATTTGGGTCTGAACTGCTAGGCACACTCCATCACTGGTGTAAATGCAGCAGCAGTAAAAAGTACAGAACTCTTCCATTATCAAGAACTATCCCTGAGATTAAGTTTTCTAACCTAGCTCTCTGCCCAAATGTATTTATTTCAATTTTCATTTATTTCATCTTATTTTCATTTTGTTTTAATTTTAGCATTCTTTTTTACATTCCGATGTATTTTAATCAAAGAAGTTTAAAAATACCGTCCCCATTAAGTCTGACTTGAAGAGTAATGGCTCACAAGGAGACATACGGGTTAAAAGTTCAAATCTGGCAGGGAGATGTCACTCAAATGAAAAGAAGAGTATTTAACTGTTCTGGTGAAAATTGGTTTTGATTTGATCATGTTATGACAGTTTGCAAATCACACTTTGCACTAAGTGATATTTGGGTTAGGCTTTTTAACCAAACTTCTAAGCAAATGGAAGGCTGTGTTACCCCTAATTTACCTAGGTAGTAAACATAAACATCTCCCAAGTTGTTCAATGAATTACACAGGGCTCTGCAGGAGTCTCATTTGCTTTTTTTCGGGGATTTTTTTGCACAGTTATCTAATGTCTTGGCACTCACATAGGTGTGCAATGAAAAGCAATGAAGCTAGAGGCACAGAGGGTTCATTGTGAAGGTTGCCTGTAAGAGGGCTGGCAAAGAGGGTGCCTAGCCAAACAGCTAGATATTAAGAATATACCACTGAGGTCTTGAACTACAACATTCTAATAAAGTACTGTGTGTGAGAAAATTCAAATTGTATGGCTGGGCACGGAAAAAAGAAAAGCAAAACAGGACGTCACAGGCATATCCTTAACTCTGGCCACTGTACATGTGTTTTATGATTGCTTTTGATTATACAAATATACTATCCCTTTTATCATGCAGTCTAATCCAAACATGGAACTTGTACCTTTCAGTATAAATGCAGTGAATGAGGCAGTGTTTTGAAATAAGCTTTGTCCAACACACTATGAATAGCATATTCTGTAAAGTCTCTTGGATAAGTACCATACATATCAGATTATATTCATGTAATAAAATAATGTGTTATGTGGTTTTGCACCTTTGAGCAGATCTCCTTCACTCTGCCCACTGCTTCATTTCCTTTGGGGCTTCTCCTAATGTTCTGAACTGCACAACACAGTCAAACAGCTGCTTAGTTAAGAAAAATAAACCTGCCAAAAGGAATGTTTCTTCTTCCTTTCTCCCTATACATTGAATTTACACCTATAATTGCATTAGTTTAAGGCCACAGGACAGAATTACTCAGTTTGACCCCATTGATATCTTGGTCCCATGGTTTTACTTGCATGTTTCACTAAGAGGGTATATAATAATTTTTCACAGGTAAAAATCTGAGGTGGAACTTTAAGGTCTTGATGTTTTTGTGCACGGAAATGCTAATTTGATAATATTTACATTTAGCATTTATTTATTAGATTTTTTTTGTTTCACAGACATTTACACCTGTTTTATTGGTAGCTAAAGCAGCTATCTTACAAGCTGAAGGATATGATAAATAGGCCATTCAGCTCATATGCACACGCATACAAATGTACATAAGAAGAGGGTGCATTCAGTCACAAAGCAACCCAACTTGTATTTTAAGAAGGTATCACCATTCCACTTTATTATTGATTTTCACTTGCTTCACCTAATGAAAATAACTACACATGAAAAAGGGTGTGCAGGAATATCTTCTGATCTTACGCAGGCAATAACGCATGAAAATTAAGGGTTTTTACCTAAATATTATTGTAACCTCTCGTAAAGGTAGAATTAAAAGTCCTGCTTACAGAAAGTGTGTGGTAGCTCCACCACCATGCTGAGGAGAGAGAAGGAGTTACTTTCCTCAGTAAGGATCATTGAGTGTGTCACTGGTTAATTCCTGTTCTATGCTCCTCATTAGCATTACTCTCAAGTTTCTGGTTATCATATCTGAAATATTAAGACATAATAAGTACGAAGGTGCAGATAATTGGATATTAACCAGAACATACTTGACTGGGCAGGAGGTAGGGCCTTGCTTAAACTAATCCTGAAATGTATTAATCACCAATTAATGAATGGGTTTCAAATTCATTTTCTGCTATAGAACACCTCTGAGTATCTAAGCTTTTTCTAATAAAATGAGTTGGAATAACAGGATAGGAATAAGAAACACTCCAATTTGAGGCTGGTTTGAATTAATTCCCTATAGCTTGTTGTTAAGTTCATTGAAAACAATAATCCTGGTATGAGTGACTTTTTTTATAAGGCTGAGAAAATAACCATATATTATAGCACTTATAGTCTCTATTTGCAGGTGCAAACGGTCATACAGAGGCTAAATTCAGAACAGAGCTAGTTCACTGGAGAACTGCTACGGCACCATCTATATTTCTTAAGAGCAAATATAGCTCTCGAAGATGAGCGGCACAAGAACTGAACCAACTCCAGACGGATGTTGCCAATTAATGATTTTCAGTATGAAGACAGGTCTACATGTACTTCAGCTTCTTTAAAAAATCCCTCAGACAACTTCCCCCCTCCAGCCCCTGACATGTAGTCCACTCTGGTGACCTGGGCTCTTGGAGGAAGAAGAACGGAGGGAGGACAAACACACAGAGATTATGCAATTCTGTGAAAAAGCCGGGGGGGGGGGGGGGGGAGTTAGTCGCAGAATGCCCAGCTTGGGGAACTTTGCTCATTTTGCATTAAGTGTAAACCCTTAGCCAGCACTACTAACCAGCCTGAAATGGCTACACTTTTCTCAAATGAGGGGCTAACTGGCTGCATACTCTCTAACTGTAATTCTCTAACTAATGGAAGTTTTTGCTATCTGGACATCTTTAAAATTCAAAAGAAAAAAAAATCAGCTTTTCTGCGGTTTTTTTTTTAATTATTATTATTTTTTACATGTCCAGGATTATTTTTAAATGGATACCATGAATGTATGCCTCACATATTTTTATGCTTTTTATTATTTGAAATAAGTGTGCCCACTACTGTATCAGAAAAAAAATAAAGAGATCCTTATTGTTACTAATGAAGAAAATTACATCAGACATGGTTGAAGTACTATTATTCCCCTCTCTCTCTTTTTCCTGTCCTCAATGTTATTTACATTGATGTGAATTGCAAGTAAACCAATATTATCTATCTCTCTGTTTTTTCCTTAATTTGTTGACTTTAATTTTAGTAAGTCTTAAATAAGCTCTTACCGAAGATGAAGTAAGATATGCAAGCAAGTAGTCCTTTTATCAACAATTTTGCCACAGAAATACACAAACATTTCAATGGCTCTTCATTAGCAAACAAATCAACAAGTGATATTTTAATGCATGACTTTATTCCATCTCTGTGGGGACTGTAGTTGAGAGTGTGATGTACAGTACAGAGAAAGGAATCATCAGCCACAATGTCCCAGGGCTCTATCCATTGAGGACTTCTCAGCCTCTGCTTAAAGAGTGCATTTAATTGACTGATAGACAGTAGCTTCTTTGTTCACAGAAGACAGCGAAGTAATGGCAGCTTGAAAATCGTACCATCTACAGGATCTCCTGAGACTAGTAACAGGGGGATATGTGTCAGGAATAAATAAATAATCTAATTATTAAGCCACTTCCTGTCAAGTTAACTCCAATTTGTTGGCTTTTGAAGGCAACAAAACGAGGCATTTTTCCTCATTATGCTTCTCTTTTTATACCACTGGTAATCACAGGCGGATTAAAGGGTGCCTGATTGGTTTTTTTGTCAAGGAACTGAGAAGCAGCCAACAGTACAGAAAAACAGAGTTGGGGTTAGAAGAAATTTCATGCTTGTCTCCTTTCCAGCTCTCTAACAGCCCACACTGCTGCCCCATACAGAGCTGCCAGCTGTACAGCAAATGTGTACCCCTCCGACTGCGGCCTACCAGGCCACAGGCTCCATCCTGTGAGCTGTGAGATACCTTGCAATCTTGGCAGGTAGCTACTGCTGTCATAGGCATAATTCTAAAGGTGACCTACGAAACCCCGTCAGCTCACCAAATGCAACAATATGAGCAGCTGAAGTTCGACACCCACTCTCCATATTGGCTCCTTTTGTTTTGTTGCCTGCACTTAAAAAGCAGGGAGGAAACCTGGGGCCGTGCTCCATCTAAGAATCAGCGGCTTCCTTGCTAAGAATAGGGACGATTTAGAAAAGTGATGTTTAGGCTACCCTCGGTGCCGGCAGTTAAACACGGCTGAAAGAATGTGCTAAGGCGACCGATAAAGCCTGCAATACAAATGGTCAGCAACAAAAGGGAAAGCTGACACAGTGCCATTAATTCATCCCGCGGTGTTTAAGTATTAACATGCACAGTATATACATCCCCAGCTAGGAGGAGAATCTTACAGGAGGTGGACGGAAAGGAACAACTTTAGTACTGACTGGCATTATCTCTCCACAGCATCCTTTTCATCAAGTACTATTAATATAACAGAAATTTCTGCAAGAAAGAGCTACAGTTTTGGTGTGATTTGCTCCATTTTCTTTATAAAATGAACTCCCTGAATCGTGGACAGTTTCAAATACTCTGTTATTATTATTATTTAACATTAGAACATTTTCATTCAATTTTACTGCAATTCTTTAAGTCTTTCCTCTGCACCCCCCCAAAAAAAAAAGAAAAAGAAAAAAAAGAAAGATTCTGAAATGTTTGCACACCGTGTTTTGACTTAACCATTTGTGATTTTAAATGCTCGGTCAGTCCTCCCTAAAAAAACTGCCTCGAAAAGAAAACAACCGTTCCTGATTCAAACTCTTGAAATGGAAGTGTCAGCTCCAATCAGAACAGCTTAGTGGGTGAAATCACATACCCCTCGGGGGGAGAGGGGAGCCTGTAACCCAGATAGGTGACATAACTTAAAGCACAGTGAACGGTGCTGTTCTAGCATGTTTACAGCTGCCTTTGCCGTTTCTGAATACATCTTGGATTTTTTGTTAAATTGCGCAGATAATTAAAGCCTCTTCATATTTACAGTCTGCTTCATTGGTACCATGAATTCTGTTTTCAGTTACTGTCTGCAAATTCCCTCTCTGCACAATTTCATACTAAGCAATAACACTTCATTTTACATAAGTTTTATCTGATGTCCCCATACAGAGCTGCCAGCTGTACAGCAAATGTGCAGCTCTCAAACCGAGGCCTACTAGGCCACAGGCTCCATCCTGAGATCTGTAAGGCACCTTGCTGTCATTGGCAAGCATTCCCTGCTATCACTGTTACCATCGCTCCACACTACACACAACTTAAAATCATCTGATTATTAGAATTTGTGGTCCACACTCCATTTTATCCTTTATTTAATTTATCCCCAGATCACACATTTGTTTAAATGTTTTGGCTGGTTTACAAATCATGCAGCCATCTGCACAGTAGGTGTGACACCATTTTTTAGACAAAAGTTACATTACAAAACAACAAAGATAAAGTCATTTGAAATGCTTTGGTGTTTGTTATTCTGCCTAGTCTGCTTGGACCAACTCTAAGAAATAAATAGAATTATCTGTGTAAATCGATGAACATCTATGAAAAACAACACCCAGCAGAACGCAGAGCTTGCTCCATTACCTACGTTAATATCATGACAGCTGAGAAGAGATGACCTGGCCCACTTCTCATCTCTCCTGTACAGATGGCTATTAAAGAGAAAGTATCCCTTTTGTATGGTCCATGTAGAAACCCTTTATGGGCTTTTCAGATAAGCCAGCATTGCCCACATGAGAGTAGCTTTCTGTTAGTATTAAACAGCACAGATTTCATCTATTTTTTAACCCAGCTCCTCACAAAATAAACCTACATTTTCTCAGATTTCATACCAAATGCTGATTTTTCTGGATATTTCATATACATCTCTGCATTTTCTAGACAACATGACAAAGTCTCCTCTAACTTTCTGGCAACTTCTTGCCAGTTCTGACTGTAAATAGGAGATTCCCAAGTACCCAAATGATTTTCTGATGCTAAGAGGGTATGATCCTTTCCTTCCATATAAAATGACAATTTCCACATCTTCTAACTGAAGAATCAGTGAAAGATGAGAGACAAAGGAAGTCTCCACCTCCTTCATCCTCTAGTGTGTAGATGCAAATCTTTGGATTCTTTTTCTCCAAACATGGAAAAACCTCTGGTAAGAGAGGCTTCACAATGTCAGTTTTACTGTACAGCAGTTAATTCTGCTATATCTGAAGAGGTGATGCTTGAGATCTGCATTATGCAACAAGTATTAGTTGCACTGTACAGTTTTCTCCATATGTGAAAGGAAAATAATGCTTTTTAATGACTTTAGGCATTACACAAAATACAGCATGTGTGAATGCCACATGATTTTACAACCAGGCTAAAGCCTTACTGGGCTCCAGAAAGCTGATCTTTTAGGTATTTCTTTTGTCTTGACATCAGTGATGTGGTCCACATGATCCGTAACTGCATTGTATAAATGGGAGGCAAATAAGATGATTTATTTTTATAGATTTATTATGCATGCACTTAATACATGCATAATGCAGACATGCACATGCACATCCACATAACACACAAATGTATAAATATATACATTATATATATTTATATCACTGTCACAAAAAAAAAACATGGGTTGCACTAAAGAGTGTTTTTATATCTTCTGATGCTTACACAGTATTTGCTATTGTAAAACATGGTTGCAACGTTTCTTTTCAGAGAAATTAACTTATTAGTTCCCAACTTTCATATACTGTTCTTTTTAAACTACAAATATTCTAGCACAGATTTGCCTAGCTGGGGCCTGATGAAGTATTTACTGGTGTAAACTAGAATCCTTTTGTCAGCTGCAGGCTTGTTTGGTCCCATTTTCCCATTCGCTTCCTAACTAGTGCTTTGCATTTTGTCGTCTTTCCCTTCACTTCCTCCCACTCCCCGCTCACACCTGCCACCTCGCTCAATGCTACACAACATCTGCCCCTCACCACAACAGACTTCACAAAATGTGTTTGCTGCATGATACTTAAAAGGTTAAAAAAAAAAAAAAAGTCTGTTTAGTCATAAGAAATGACCTATATAGAAATTTTCAAAGTAGGGTTGTGAAAAAGCACTGAATCCTGACCGTCACCTTCTTCACTCTTCCTCCCCAACTTTTCAGAGGGGTCGCAGCTCTTGCTATGACACTGGGGCTTGCTTTCTCCATCAACATAAGTAGCAGCAAACGACAAAGATTGTGGCTGTTTCCCCCCTTTTATCATTCTCTTTGTCAGCCTGATCAGTCCTCAATGGTAAATGTGCTGCTCTGTTGTGCACAGCCAGCGGCTCACAATTTGCTCACTGTGTTTCATGAGACAGTTGTTTGTGGCTGTTTGGAACACATTTACCTCTTTGGGGATTTATGCGCTAGTTGCAATGCCAAACTCCATAGTGATAGAGATTTCTTTCTAACTAAAATAGATAATTAGAAGCTGGTAATTATTGGTCAAGAATTATCAGAGTGAAAAAAATTAAGCTCTTCATAAATAGTTCTTGGCAATGTCATCTCTTTACATTATCTCATGCCTAACAGCACTTTACTCAGAGCACTTACAAATTTACACTTCTGCTGTTGAGCCTCATAATTTTATATGGAGTAATTCCTTTTCTGAGTTAAACATGTCAGAACTCCCTCGATTTTGATCCCCTCTGTATGAGTGTGTGTGCAAAATCCTAGGGAATATAGCAACTGTTTAGTCTATTTACACCATAGTGCATCAGATACTACAGATGTAAAGGAATCGAGGAAGAAAAAATGTTTAGCTGGTCTACTTAAAATAGGAGGCAGAAGATGAGCAGCGGAGTGCAGCAAACACAAACAATGGCATACTCTCTTTCTACACTCGCAGGTCAAATGCCAACTGTAAACTATGTGAGCAAAACAAAGGGATACCAGAAAGCTTCTTTCATTTCTACGTATACCCAGTAATAGAATTTTCTCAGGGAAAGCTGCTAGAAATGCTACAGATTCCACTCAGAGAGAAAAGCAGAAGAAAGAAGTAAGGCTGCTGAAGAATTACTGTTTGCCAGCACTTCCTAAAACCATATAAAATGTGCCTGCATTTACATTTCCTCCTGTTCCACTCAAAGAAGATACAAAGCTGAGAAACTGTTTTATCAACAGATTTCAATAAACACACCAACAATCACATTTTCATTTGGCAATCATCCTCGCAATTATCCAAACAAAAGTACATCTTTATATCTAGGTCCAAAACAATGCTTAAACAGAGGGCCTGTTTAACAAAGTCAACGCTTTGCCTCACTTTCTGTCCACAAGCATCCCCTAGCCTAAGCTGGAATCAGCGTGTAGTTTAAGCAAACATGGGCATTGCTTGACAAAACACGGCGTCTAGAGAAGTGAGGACAGATCTGGCAGCCAGGACTCTTGAACTTTCAGTCGCTTACGCTAAGCAAGGAATTTTGCTTCTTTGCCTCTTTGTCCTCATCTATCCAATGGAAAAGGCTTATTGCCCCATCTCATCACAAGGATGTTGGAAAGACTAGATTAAAGACAGTGGAACAGTTTTAAACTGTGAAGTTATAAAAGTAATGAGCATGTAATTACTGATGAAAGCCATCCCTGTTTTTTGATATCTAACTTGTATAACAACAAATGTAAATTGTTTCATTGTCAAAGATACCTAAGGTTACACTTCATTGGGTCATCTGCAGATTTTATTTTCCATTAGGTGGCATAATGCTTCTTGTTGAATTGATTGAAATGTATAATAAAATCTGTAAAAACATTATATACCCCTCTTAACAAAGAAGAGTAAGAGGCTTTTCAAATAGCCTCTAATCCCTCTTCCCTTGCTAAATGTCTAGTTGAGATTATATATGATTAGACAAAAACACACACAGACATACAACCTAAAAATACCTACCCTCAGTGGAGATATTTTAGCCAACAAAGTAATGCCACCTGCCTTATTTAAAAGTCTAAGTTTCAGACTGTGATTTTTTAAATGTATCTTTGCTTTAGTGACCTTCCATAATGTATCCTCTCTCTTTAGAAGTTAGCAGAATGAACTCAACTTATATCCCAGTATCGCACCCAATGGACGCAGTAATTAAAGGGCACACTAGCAAGTCTTCTAGGCCCCAAAAGCTGGTAAGCAACAACTCAATCACTCAAGCCTTTGATCGGCTGAGCAAGTATCTCTATGAGTGGTTCCCACCCACTTCTGAGTGGAGGGTGGTGGATGACCTTCCCCCTTCTTGCTGTTTGTCCCGTGTCCCAGCTGTTCCTGCCAGCTTCCTTTTTCCTCTAGTCTCCCTTCTATTCTTTTGTTATCTTTCCCACTTCCGGTGAGAGTTCATTTCCCCCTTTTTCATGTACTTTCTTCCCTTATTAATTGATATTTATGCCTGCTTTTTTTCAGTAGTAGAAATTCCCTCCACCTTTGTCCTCCCTGCCCTTTCTCCTCTGCTATTGCTTCTCCTTTTCTCATTTCTCTGAACTCATCTGGAGTCCTTGAGGTTAGAAGAAACTAATCTACATGTAACAATAATTGCAATATAGATAATGCTAACATTTTACTCTGAGAAGCAATACAGTTCCTGAGACTGTGTCATGATGTCTGGACCTGAAGGTTTGATCTAGGGATTATCACTCCCCTTGACTTTTAGCGTCCGCCTTCCCAGATTACCTTCCCTCTCCCTTGCGTGTAAAGTCCTTTTTCTTTCTCTTTCTCTCTTCCTGAAGCTTTCTCACTTTCTCTTCCCCAGAGGAGTGAAGACACTACATCTTGTTCTGCCAATTTCCTACTGAGAAAGCAGGGCAGCAAGACATATTTTATCAGATACACATAGAAAAAGGAGGGACCAAGGCATTTTGGACACCAGGGTTTTTTGTTTGGTAAATAGGCTGTGGCCACAAGTCAATATTCACTGAAGTGTTCTAAAATATTTTTCAATCTGCATATTGATATGCACTCAGGTATCTTCAGGTATATATATGGGTTATGCATTATATACAGTTACACAAATGTGTTTGTGTGCATGTTTTCTATATTATTTATAATACTATAAGCTCACCTACTGATACACATAAACTATGGCCAATTTTAAACATCTCGATGTCACCTCTTGAACCTTTCCCTCTAGACAGAATATGGTCTTGGAAAAAGGCCTGTGAACAATGATGTAAATTAAAGCAGGGAGCGAAATTAGAAAGATAGTTAAGGAAAGATCCAATTGGTGGTGAGAAGGCTAACAGAACTGGAGATCAGAAATTATTTTTCCCTGTGCTTCGAATTCTGAGGTTACATTCAGAACTCTCAGGAACAAAAATGCTGATATTCCTTTTACTCCACCTCAACACAAATCCCCTTGCATTTGTTTTATCAAGGCTGCATCATTAGGAGCTGCACTGTTAAGTCTGGAAGTGCAGATAAGAATCTTCCACTGAACACAGATTACCAAAAGCATAACCAGCAAATCTCCCTGCATGTTTTGCAAGCTCCTTTTTTATATCACTGGGAATATTCTACATTAAGCACATGTAAATCTGCGTCACTATGGTTATGTCATGAAGCAATATCATGCATGATTAGATACAACACAGGCAAAAACAATTAGATATTTTTTGAAAGATTCTCTTTCTCATCCAACTTTTAGGAATAAAACATAAGCACTTAATACTCAGTTTAAGAAAACCTCAGTCTTTTCAGATCTGCAGGCTGACACTAACTGGATTTCTCTTGCTTTACTTACTCTCTCCTCCCTTCTCTCCTCCCATTCTGACACTTTACTAAAGCTCATTCGGAAAATAAAATTTAAAAAACTGAAAATCTGAGTATTTCATGAAAGGCGAATGACGCCCCTCCTGAAATAGGAGGGAGCTGGGAAGTGGGTGGCAAGGAAACACACCACTCTGACATTCCAGCGTCACCCTTACCCACAAAGCATCCTTTCCCCTGTCCCATTTCAGTATCCACTGTACGCTGCAATTAAGAACATGTCAAACACCATATCCAAAGAAAACAACAGAAATGGAGTTCTGTTGTTGGTAATAGACTATTTTTAAATTCCACGTTACTGACCCAGATTGAATACTGCAAAGCAGTTCAAATTATCTTATCCCCAAAGACACAAAAATATCAAAACTAAGGCTTAATCCAACAGGCAAATCACTTAGCTGCTTTACAAAACCAGCTTCTTGTGTTTATTCATTTTTATGAAGAGTATATAAAATGTTCATGCTCTACATGTGTTAAAACTTATTAACAAAGCACTTAGAAAAATGAGCTATTAAGTTGTGGCAGGTAACTTTTATAGTGCAGCCAAATTACTCAGGCTCATGGAAGAAATTTTCAAGTTACCTTGTAAGAAAAAAACTAGTATCAAGCAAGTATTTTTGAGTTATAAAATTAAAAAAACCCAACAACTTCTTTTCTGTTGGATACGTGATTATTGACTTTATACCATACAGTTCCTTCTGTGTTTAGCAGCATTTATTACTGTAGCAAAAAAACAGCATTAAGAAAAGTAGGAGTATAAAATCAATGGTATCCCCCTCTGTCTTCAAACGTGAAATTTGGAAAAGAGGCTAAAAACAAAATGAGACAACGCTAGCAATGTTATCTTATTAGTGGGCAAATGATGTGCTTGATAAATTTAATTGGCTGATAGAACTCTTAGAGCTATTACTGAGTGGTTACCAAATTGAAAACATTATGGGTAATCCTAGGGGAATAAGCAAATAATAGGAAAATATGAATATCAAAGAAAAAGCAGCTTTTGTTTCATTCCAATTTACAACTGTAACAGCGTTGTAAATATCAAGCCATGCTTGGATCACAAATCCTAAAAGATTTTTTCAAATGCTTGTACCTTAAAGAGCAGATTCCATTACCGAAAACTGCAATTCCTTATTTTTTAAAATAAGTGATAGTATTTAATTGTCTATAGGTACACTCAGGATTGTTTCCAGATTGCTCAAACACAACAAACAATACTATTTTATGGCCATTTGAATTATTTATGTTTCCTAATGACAAAAACTCACCAGTTTTGATTTTGGACCAAGGTGCTTGAGAAGTACACAGTAGTATCATTACCATAATAACTTCTGAAATTAAAACCTGTCTAAAACTCTACGGAAAGCTAACATCCAGTTCATTAACCATTCCTGTTAGTTTGTTTTCAATAATGCAAAAATGATTAGAAGTTTAATTTGTTAATCACCTGTGTTTTGACTGGCAGCGGATATATAAATCTCTGCAGAAGTCTAAACTAGCCCTTGCAGAAAATAAAATATGCTAATGCTTTATCAAGTCTAATAATATGAATAAAAAAATCAATCATGCCTAGGTTAATCATTGATGGATGCACAATTAATTCCTCCTTAACTGTTTAATTTTAGAGGCAATGATGATCTTGAGTAAGAGAAATGGCTATCTGTCTTTGAGAAGGTTTAGTGCTTCACTTACCAATCATGTGGTTTGCAACGTGAACTTGGATATCCCATTCATTGTAGAAAACCATCTGACATTTGATGCACTGGTAGGTCTTCTTCTAAAGAAACAAGGGTAGATAAAATTTACTGAAACATACAACTGGAAGCATTTCATTATAACTTAAAATGCTGAGTTCAAAGTGGTCATTTAAAGCTCTCCAGTAGTGTTTTCATTAAGGTTTAATTATTAATATTAAATAATAACACTCTGCAGTTCTGTAGCACCTTATATCTGAGTTTCTTGAAATTCTCTAGAGACTGCTTTTTTTCAGCTTCCTAACTCCATGGACAGACCAACATTGCTAAAACATCAGCTTTATATTCATGGAAAGCAAAATGCAATGAGTATATTTGGGATATGATTAAAACAACACTGAAAGGGATGTGAATCCTTCCTTTTACACCAATGGATTGGCCCCACTCCGGAACTGCAATGAAGCCAGGAACAGAACCCAGGTATTATAAATCTGCTTCTTCCTCATTCTTGACTGGGCTGCAGAGTCTTCTCTGCACTATATATTTCAAGTGGTCCATCAGGTTGCCAGGAGGGAAAAAACCTTGCCAGTCTGGACGAATGTTACTGCATTCGGGCAGTAGCTGCAACATCCCCTGGGAAGCCCATACTAAAACAGGGAAGGCTGGCTGGAATCCAGCCAAAGAGCCACCCTACCAGCCACTTCAGATTGGGCCTGACTTACAAATCATTGTGTATACAGATCAAATTTCATTATAAATAAGGAAATGCATTACTTTGCTCTCTTTGGTGTATATGGAAAGTCTTTCACTGATGTTTTGGTGTCTTCTGAATTAGTTCTGCTATTTCACTTTTCCACAAAATATATCACTTGTCCAAAATATGCTACAGACTAAGCAAAAACATGATTTTATTTTCTCTTATCTTCTTGACCTAAACTGGCCAGAGATTTGATACTGGAAAGCACTACTTTAAAAGCCAAATTTAAGACTATATTCAAAATTTAAAGCCCATTGAAGAAAGAGCTGGAAGAAACAGCCAGTAAGATTTTGCTTTTTCATCCTAAGACCTTAAATCTGCAATCACCTAGGCATCTAATGAGACAACTCAGATTCATAAAATTATTCAACCGCACAGTTGTAGTATGAAGGACTAAAGACTTAAGGTAACAGTCCCGGAGAGCTCAACTACTGTTTCGAACACACAGTGAATACAAGATAAATCCTGAACTGGCAAATCAGGCCAGTAATTCAAGACACATGTATCTTTCTATAAAGCCACAGGACTTTGCCTACATTAGCCAAAAAAAAAACCTTTTAAAAAAATGCAAAGTTCAAAAAAGGCTGACACAAATGTGGTAAACTGCAGATTTACAATATATATTAGTTGGGGAAGAAGCAGGTTTCACCAGCTAACATGCAATGAAAAATACAGCTTGCCTTGTGTGTATCTAACTTTTGAAGAGTGTTATGTAGCAGGTGTTATCTATTATGTTAAAAAAAGTCTTTTTTTCTGAATCAAAACATTCTTAAAGAATTGTTGGACATGCTGTTAGTGCCTAAATTTGGATGCCTTGTCCCAGACAAAGTGCCCCTCCATTAAGCATCTTCCTACTCCAAGCCCTTAGGCAGAAACTCAAAGACTTTTTCAACATATGTCATTTTTTCTTACCAAGTTAACTGTAAAATTAGTGACTAATCAAAGTCAACTTTGAAATTAAGTGTTCCTGTGGGCTTCTCTTTACAAATCTCCTATTGCTCCTGATACTCAGAGGCTATTTTAATTTTCTTGATGACAATAACAAAATGTGTTGTGCTGCTTCTCAGTGAAAACAACCATAAGCCTTTTCTGCTGTTTTTCATTTAAACCAACTTTAGTTTTCTGAAATGTAACCAAATTAAATCCCTATGTAGAGAAATGAAATCAATGGACACCCAGAAAACAAATCTGCTTTGATTTAGTTTTACAATTACAATTGAAAAGCCTGCTGTTTAAAAAGATCCAATAATTTTTCTCATTTTTGGTTGTTGTGACCATACTGATAACATTGGTAGAAATTCAGATGCAGTCCAAAAACTTACTATTATACGTTGGTAAATTTAACCTTACCCTACTACATCTAGATCTATCAAAGACCTCTAAATAATGACAGTCATGATCAAAGATTTATTATGCTAAGCTCTTTACAAGATGCTTTTTGATGCTGACATATAGAACAACAATATTGCATAAATAACAATCACTCTCCCTTTTTTAAAACATTGTTTCCCTTTAGAACTAGTTAGAAAATATTTCTTACTCCCTGATGACTGGCACTATATATTGTTTATTAGCATACCCCTAGCATTATTCCTGATATGTGACTTTGTTCAAAAACAAAGAAACATAAACTTAATGGCTGGTCTTTTCTCTTGTTAGCACAGTAATACAGAGCGCATGTCAAAAATTGTCAGCAAAATTATGACTGATGTACATAATGACAAAACATATTAAGGTTGGGTTTTTTTGAAGTCTAATGCCAAAAACCAAACTCATTTGACAACAACTATAGTGAAAAAAAAATTACTAGCACTTGCTAGCCTCTTCAAAATGATCTGACATATTTGCAAAATCACACAGAGGTTTTCTTTTTATCATGAAGGAAGGAATTTTTTTTTTGACTGCTGCTTGATCAAAAACTAGTTCTTTTTTGTTCCTAAACATATTCTAAAATGTTGACATCAACTTTTATTAACTCAAAACACAGTCATCTCAAAGTGTCTAAACTTGTGCATGGATAAGTTTTGATTTTAAAAGCAACTCAGTAAATTCCGCTTACTCTTAGATTTTGAACATGATCAAACACAGTCCTTTTCACACCATTGTGAACAAGCAGCATGTCGGTATTTCCATGCGTTTCAGGTTCTGCAGAAGCCCTGTGTCCCTGCCAGAGTGACAGCTCGGTCTCACCAGCCTGGCTGAGCCCGCAGGACGCCTGACTGCTCATGGGAGCTCCTGGCTCAGATGTGCTCAGGGTTGGTCCCGACTCCCTGCCAGGGGCAGACCCGAGAGGAGAGTGTGTTTCCACAAAGGGGAAACTTGAGGGAAGAAGATAGGAATAAGCCCTGGGGTATCGCAGCTCCACATGCCTTGTCTGGATAACTAGGGAGGAGGACTTGCTTGCATAGCACCGCACGGCGGAAAAATAGCGTTCTGACTGAAGAAGCCATTTTAGTCTCTCAGGAAGCTTCCGGTGACATAGGAAGGCCAAGCTCCACACAGAAAGCTATGTGGGGCTGTGACAGCCATCCTTGCCGAACCTCGCTGCGGCCACTTGCAGGGATGCAGCCCTTCAGCACCTACACGGGAGTCAGCAGGACGGAGTGGGCGCCCAGGCCTTTCTGCTCCAGCTGTACGTGGGGATGGCAGGGGACAGCTGGTGGCAGGTATGTCCCTACCGGCCACCATCAGCCTCCTGCCAGACACTGCAGCTTGCCAAGGTCCTCATTCTCACGCCAAACACAAAAGTGGGTCGACGCACATTTATTGATGTAGAGTGATTTCATATTAGCTCCAGCTGGAAAAATATGCTTGAAAGGAAACGTGGACAAATCAAAGGAAATGAAAACCCACCATGAACAGGTTTCTGCATTTTCTGGTGTTACAACCAAGTAAAAAGAAGACAATAACCTTTTGGATCTGAAGTGGCTTTTTGTGTTCTCGTGAATGAATATTAACAAAATGCTAACATGTATTTTTCCCAAGTTTTTTCAAACTTAGGAAAAAAGAATATTTTTTATTTTTCTTACATATTTGCTGATGTGGAGGAGGCTACAGAAAAATACAATTTTTTTTCAGGAGGCTTTTTTAAACAAAATTACCTTATATCAACTCAATTTCCATCTTTTTGAAAATTATTTACTGGTGTTTGAGATTTTAATTATACTTTTGCTGTGATTTCCAGTGACTCTTCATATATAAGCCCCTTCAGAAGCAAAATATGTCTAGTCATGTTTCATTTTTAAGTCCTAATCTTCTCCCCCCACCCCATCCCCAAGCAGCATTGCTGGTATTGCAAACAGACATTGGAAATACATGAACTTCAAGAACTTGATTTTCAAAGCAGGTAGGGTAGTGCTTCAAGAGAAATCATAACTTAGGTCACCCAAAACTCCACTAGAAAAAAGTCAACAACTCAAGTGTCAATTTGCCTCCTCTATGCTGACTGTAAATCTGATGCCCAAGTCATTACTGGGGCTGTTCAAAATTGCCCTAGAAGAAAAACTGCTTGGAGTAAATGATTCACAAGAGCACTGGGCAGTCTGGTTGCTTCTTGCTTTCCTCTTCTTTTTCAATCCTGTTTTCAGACCCAATTTAAAGCTTTTGGGAATGCAAATGTGAGTATATTTAATGAGCTTTGGATCAGGCCTTCGATCCATGCAGAGCATATGTATGTGTCTTTCTAACCTTTTGAATAATTAATGTCACCTAGACCTTTAATTATTGTCCTGATCCTCACTTGTCACTTTGCAGTTTTCAGAATTTCCTCACTATGAAGGTGCCCAAACTGTCCCTGTCATGTTAAATCAGGCTTTGCTGCATCTATAAATGGCCCAAGAACATGGTCTTTCCAATCAGCACTTCAGTTCTGTGTCCCAGAATTTTATTTGCTTTCAAAAACAACGCAAAACAACTAATAAACACTCTACCAGGGATTTAGAGTTCTATTCACAAGTACATTAGATCCTTCTGTGTAGTCTTCTGTGCCCTGTGACTGTCTGGGGTATCCGTACATTCTTCTTTTTCTATTCCTTACCCTCATTATATTACTTGAAAATAAACTGCATAGGCTACTTATCTGCCCATGCTCCACCTCCTTGTCAAAGTCATTCTGAATTTTATTACCTGCCTATTTCGTTCTGACATTTCCCCAGTTTTGTACATCACCTTACTACTTATTCTTTCTTCCAGACTATGGATATGCTGCATACATTCAACAAAATTGGTGCAAATAATGATTCTTAAGGCTTTCCATTATTCACATCCCACCAACCTAACTTGCTTCAATTCACAAGACTCCTGTGCTTTCCATATCCAAGTTACTGTTTTCTTCCTTTTTTAATCAAATAAAGTAGCTCTCCCTATGCCATACTTACCCAACAGATTAGTCTTTTGTGCTATACTATTTGAAAAGCTTTGCTAAAATACTGGTAAATCATGCTTATAGGCTCCTCTGTCGGTACTTGTGGCTACTCTCTCAAAATACTCTTGTCAAAAATTTTAGGCATGATACCCCCTTTGTGAATCTTTGTCCTCTATTCTTCATTAAGTACAAACTTTTTAGGTGTTCTTCTATCATGTCTTTGATTAACCTTCCTCTCGTCTTCCTCACTATTTAAATAAAACTCATGTAATGTCATGAATAATCCTCACATCCCCTGTTAAATGTCTGTTAACAGTAACCTTTTCCCAGGCTGCTGCTAACTTCTTCTGTTTCCTAAAAAGGACTGTAAATATATCTGCTTAATGTTTCCTTTTATCTTCAGCTACTTTATCTGAGAGTTTTGGGATGGATCTTTTTCTGTTTTTTTAAGTCACTTTTGTATACTATATTCCATTATATCACACCTAGTCCGTATCTCTTTCTTCTCTGTGGGCAGAATATGCTACAAGCTCCAAGTCAAAGCATTTTCTTCAACAATATTGGTTTCCTTGACCATCTATACCATTTCTAGGTCTCCTATATCCCCCTTCTAACTGAATGCTTCTTCCCTATATGAAGTAACCAAAAATGTGTCTTACAGCTTCTAAAGCACCATGTCTTCATTCTCTCTTTTGTACACACAGGCTTGCAGGCATCCCTTATTTATTCTATACTCTTTTCAGAACTCTCTTGCACACAATAGTTCTACTACCAAAAATGGCTTTGACATGTACTGTTCACCTAACAATAATCTCCTATTTACAAGTAGGTAAAGTTTTTACCCTTGTCACACCAGTAAAGGGGACTTTCAATGCTTTTCTCACTCCTCAAATTCAGCACAGACCAAGGGCATGGATCAATGATACAGCAGGGCCAACTTACTGCAGCCAAAACAGTGATCCCACACTTCCCACATCCTCAAATTCCCTTCTCCCAGGCCATTATTCACTTCCACTGTTTCCCTCACATTAAATCCAGGATGGAGCTAATTGAACCTGTTACACCAATAGGAAGGTAACCTGAAAAGAGAGAGTATGTTCCATATTTGTGCTCCCAGCAAATCATGCAAAACCAGGTAAAAACTTGCACACTAACTATAGCAACTTGTCATGCTGCAAGCTGATTTTTCACATTATTATTATTTTTTAAATGTTAGCAGTGTGCTCAGCCCTGCCTAAGACACAAAAGCAAGCATGGTCCCAGCCTGAAGAGCTTATTTGTCCACTTACTCATTCTTCATCATAGCTCAGATTATTTTTGACAGTACCTTAACTGAGGATTTCTTTTCTATCTTCCTGGATGCTTATTTTGTCAACCTTAAACTTTCAAAGAACTAAGCATATGTTAGACAGTTTCACTGCATAGTTAGCTATTTATCTTGCTTATGGGGCACTGTCAGCTTGCATTTTTTTTGAATTGACTAATTGCTAACTCTTTCCATTGCTAATAGAACATCCTTTAATTAGTATTTCCTGATTGCTTTAAAAACATGTTCTTAATGATTTTATGAGGATTTTTGTATTCTTCTGCTTTTACTTAGAAGGGTCTAAAGTATAATGAGGTCTGAGTGCACATGCCTAGAGACAGTACAATCAATCCTATAAGGTAAGCAAAATGAAAAATGGAGAAAAACGTTTTTTCTAATTTCTTTCATTACAGTTACTTTTTGCTTTAGTGCACGAAATATATACAGGCAGAAATATGAATATTCGTTCTACTGGCCCTTCCTTCCCCATTCTGCTTGAAGTCCCCCTTACAGTCTGCTGTTCTGTCTTTCACCTTTCTACATTCTGCATTCTGCATATACTCATGCCTCTCTTCAATGTCTCAGTTACAAACCTTTTCTTCCCCTAGTTGGTGAAGAGCATTAGCTTGCAACATCTCACATCCTAACACAGAAAGTACCACATCTTGCAACATTTTTATATCGCATCTCTTCCGTTTGGGCTCCCTAATCCCTTAACTCTTTCTAAGTCTTTGAAAACTCAGTACTGAAGTGAGGTACCTATCAAAAAAGTGACTCTTAACCCTGGCAGCATGTGGCTGTATATTTATTTTCTCTCAATTACTTTATATCAGATTTACACAGTTCATGAGTACAAACAGCTTTAAGCACTGTGAATTTGATCTGGGATCTGAAAAACAAATACGCTTCTTTCTGTCTTTCCATCCTAGGGCCCAATCCTGGGCAAGGCTGGGCCTCTGAACGTTATGACTCTAAGTGCTTAGCAATGTTCAACAATCAGGAGCCAACTGTGTCAACAACTGAACTCTCTGTCATCATCCCTATGTACTTCTGTCTCCTTACATTGCACTTAGAATTGAAGAAGGCTACCAATCTGAGAACCTCTTGAGCAAGAGAGCTGCTAACCCATCAAGAAGCATCCCAGAATTCAGCATCTCACTATCAGAGCAGCTGTGCAGCTACGGACAATAAAGAGAAACTACAGTTGATACTGCATTAATAATTTTGCAGATGATGTGGCATCAAAGCACAGGCAGTAAAGCATGACTTGGCAGGTCTGAGATATGCAAGAAGCTGATATTCTGAGTAAGCTGATTGATAGACTGAGCGATTTTTTTTCACCTCTTTTTTCCTTTGTTTTAAAAAAGGCATACTGAGACAGACTGTCATTCAATAAAGCCACTACTTTCTTCACCAACAATCAGCAACAGATGTAGCCCAATAAAATTAATAGTTTGCAAATATGCACAAGAGAATACTCTTATGTCTCTTTTCTCCATCACAAATTTTGTAAAAGCTCTCTGGATTTTAACAGAAAGGAAAAATTGGGTTTTTTTATATACCTTGTTTTTGTTTATGTAACTAAAACACTAAAAGCACTTTTCTCCCACACTATACAAACAGAGACTGTGGAAAATTAACGCTGATTAATTTCACTTTCTGAAAGCGTGGCTCAGGACCCTTCCCTTGCCCTTACTTGTCCACTTTCAACTCAACATGCATTCCTGCAGAATTCTGGGCTATATCTTACCAAGAAACTCAGTCATACAGAATTGAACTTCTGCTCAAAAATATGCAATACTGTATTAAAATTAATGTACAAACAGAAATATATTACTCATACATAATATATAAGAAATTAATTTTCATTGAAATATCAGGAGGAAGATTAAACCCTTAGATGCTTCTCATGCAATTAGCTCTGCACTTGTGGAAGTCAATGGGACTGCACAAATGAAGGCTTCACACGATACACCGGCAAGGCTGGGGTTTTACAAAGGTTTGCCTACACAGAGAAATATGCTAGGAACAGAATTCTACAATCGCTCTGTTGTAATTATAATTTTGCTCTATATGGACACTCTTAGGCCACATCAGTGTTAACAAACCGACTGGTAGCATCTGAGCTGGCATACAGCTGCTGACATTGCAATGATGCTTGACTGCATGCCCAGATGGAAAACCTTTGCTGGGGCAGCCCAGCTGCACAAGGAAGTGGTGTACCAGCAAAACAAGCACTCCACTGAGCCAGCCTTCATCACCAGCCACAATGATTTCTGTCTAGCAATTTTTCTTGGTAAGACATACTCACTTTCCTCTCAGGGAATTATGGAAACTTCCCACAATTCCCTCTGTCCCATTTCATCATCTTTTACTTTCATATTACTTCTTAAAATTCCAGCAGTTCCTCTTGGGTACATCCTGTAATAAACTCATTTCTTTTAGCATGGGGCTTCAGTCTGCCATTTCCCCATCAGAAAAAAGAGAGACTGCAGAATTTGTTTCAGAAGCAGAATGTCACAACTCCTGTGTTTGCAGGACTTCAACCACCATCACATGGACTGCCAGCTGTGAAGCAGGGAACATAAGAAAACTGAGGAACTATGGTAAAAGCAGATAGTTCAGGAAAATCACCAGGTGTTGCAAACATTCCCTGAATAAACTTATAAAAGAAGCACCAAGCAGCAGAACAGGATCAACTGCAAATTTGCCACCATCAGTGACAGTTGCAGGATTTTCATATGCAGACAGTTGTTTCCTAGAGTTTGGCGCTGAACTTATTCCAGCTATCAGAGAAGAAAACAACAAGAGGACTGTTTTGGCAGTGGAAAAACAGGTACAAAAGGAAATCTGGAAACCTGCAGTCTCAGATCATTCTCTGCTGGTGAACAACCTCATTTCCTATTGCAAAATGTAGAGGAAGAGGTGGCCTTCCAGATACGAAAAGCCATTAGGTGTGCCTTTTTGCACAGAACAGTGAATCTAGATAATGGGCAAGAAACAGAGGAAATCCATCCCACACAGGATACCAAAACTGTGGAAGCATGACTGAAGGGGACAAATAGCTCCCTTCTCTCCTATCTCCCACCATGTTTTTGAATACACAAACAACAAGCAACTTTTTAATGGCTATATGTGTAACAGTCGCTCCTTGGAGGCATTTCCCAGGCATTAGGAATGATCAATGAATGAGGCCTGCATACTGAGGAATTCAGAGCTTTAGTAAAAACTGCAGGCAGGGTCATTTTTTCCCAGATTGGCACACTGTTACTGGTAGAACTGTACTGAGAGGCTCAATATCAGGAGAAGCCCTACCCTTTCATTCCCTGACTTATGAAGCCACATACTAGCACCAAAAGTTTAACCACCAAGGAAGAACAGGTTAACATGAATGTGCATCTGGTAAGCCAAAAGGCTGGTGAAAATTCCCATGGCAAGACACATGCTTCTGCTGTCATATCTGAAACTGTATTTTATACAATAATTTGTGAAGCAATGCAGGAAATGGAACAAATGGAAGACAGTATTGGTAAGGGAAAAAAGTATCCTCTGATTTTGAACAACCAGACATAAGACCAATTACCAGCCATCACAGAGCTATGGGAGATCAAAAGAAGAGGACTCTTTAACAAGATGCCATGTATCAGTGGTTCATTTGTGTTCATTTTGTACAACTTCATGACATAAGCAGTACTGGTACTACATGTTCATTTTAAATTAATAGCCCATTTGATGTCTCTGGTGACAGGGTAACAAATTTGGGTGTTACATTTGTTGTGTGAGACAAATAATACAAATGTTACAAATAACAATTTTATTGAACAGTAGTAAAAAAACCAACAACACTTCTCAAAACATTTACAGTCATGTAAGAAGTTATTCTGTGAGGACCAGAAAGACCACAGTTTCTTGTAGTTTCATTTCTTGTGAGTGACTTCTGTGTAAAAAGCAGGTATGAACTTCAGTTAAAGCCATCTTCCTGGTTTGGATCTCTACAAGGCCTCTTTCATGTTGGATTCTATCACCTACCTACTCACCTATCTTCCCAAGAGCTATAAAAACTTTATAGGCTTTGAGACTCCTACTCATCTATAAAGTTTTGGTTGAAACTGGCCAAAAGTGCTTCAAAAGTTAGTGGGGCAAAGGAGGGAACTTTCCAGAGGTACACAGACAAAAAGAGACATGTCATGACTTTCTACATCTTATTTCCAAAGATAATCAGGCTAGAAAAACAGTGAAAATCGCTTGTTGTCCCTACCTGCACCTGAGGTCGGTGTACGAATACTCATCACAGTTTTGATTTTCCACCAGGGCTGAGTGGAAGGGAAACTGTAGCTTGTAATACTGTGTACTTGGCCAGTAGACACATATACAGGGAAAGCCCCATGAAGACAGTGGGCTGCATAGCGGACCTGCTGGAGCACACAGCTTAGGATGTTTTGTCTTATAATGCTTTGTGGAATCCACACTCGCCCTCTCTGGAGATGCTTAACGTCTTCATTCGCTTTCCTACGCCCCCCTCCAGGTCTGTCTTTCTTCAAGCAGGCACTCTCCCCACTGCATTGTTTCACAGAAATCTTGACTTGGGGCTCTTGTGAAGTTTGGAGAACATCATCCTTCTTCTTCTGACGCAAAGTTGTCCCCAGGTGTGGAGAAGGTGCCTCTCCAAATTCCCCAACCAAAGCCTCTGAGAAATAACAAGACAGGCAAGCAATATTAGATTTTAATGACTAGGAAACAGGAAACTAAGACAGAAAACTCACTACAGTCATTCCTCTTGCTTCTGTTCAACAGTTCCCAGCCAGCACATGGGGTTCCTTTCATAGACTAAGTTCATGACATGTATGAGAAGGTGGGAAGTCTGCTACTTAACTCTGGTAGGATTTACAGCAACAGTATAATAAATAATGGCATCCTTGTTAAATTCAGAAAAGACTCTGTCTGATAGCTCACTACTAAAGGTGTAAAGACCAAGAGAAGAGAAATGTTTAAGTCTGTGTCTTGCCAGCAACTCCACAACAGTGAAGTCAATTAGAGCACAGTGAAATATGAAGGTGGCCTACTGTGGCAAGAAAACTAGGGTAGACCTTCCTAGAAATACATGGTTACATCTTAAATAATACCTTCCTGAAAACAGTGTGAAAATGATGCCAGAAGACAAAAAGGATATATTTAGGGAGCTCATTCGGAAACTCTTCAAGCAGAAAATATGTTTGCCACAGATTTCAAAGCCAAATTTTTGCACCAGCAACAAACCTTCTTTACCTCTTTCTGTCCCTGAATCCAAAATCTAGCATGAAAATCATTTGTTCTGGGCCCGGATTCACTGACAGGAAACCCAAGGCACTACTTTTTATGTTTACATTACAAGTTTATGCGCTTATTCATAAAAATCCTGTAGTTTGAATGATCAGCTCGGATTGCTGATGAGGATTATTTTAATTTCTTTATGTATTTCAATTAAATGCATGACTATCGATTTCAGTGCATTTTTTTCCGTTAAAAGCACACTGATTTATGTTGCTAAAAATGCTATTGCCTGCCCTGCCAAAACCATGCATCTGGGAACATTTCTGGGTTTCTCATAGTCATTTCTCTCCTCTTTCCGCCTCTGACTGCCAGTGCATGCTGTTGAACAAACCAGCTACTTCAAAAGGCAGTTACTGTTCTCCATCTTTCTAAGTTTGGCAGCATTTTGAAAAGGGGGGAGGAATAGGAACAGAAGAAAGGTAGATTCAGTGACCATAAATAAAGAGGAGAAAAAAATGTAATGGTAAAACAACACACCTACCTGAGTTCCGTTCTTTCTGCCCAGGTAATACCACTTCTGGACTCATCTGAGCTGGGATAAGTTGAGTCTCAAGGAGCCACCAGCTCTCCGCAGTATCTGCATCCTGTGACCCCTGTCTCCACAAGCTCATCGTTAGCCTGTGCTTTCAGGACTCCTTCCAGAACGGTGCTGTGACATGCCCACTGTCCCTTGCTGTGACATGCCCATCCTGGCATCCAGGATGCAACAGGACAAAAGGGGCAGCCCCAGATTCCCACTTATCCTCCTTTTCAGATGGTTTGACAATTGCTAGTTCTTCTCTCCTTTGTCCAGTGTTTTTGATCCTCCCTGCTACAGTGAGTCTCTGCAAGTCTTCTGCAACACCTAAATAAGCATCTTTATTCCTGCAGCGATTTGGCAGTGCACTTGCAGTGCCCCATCTCTTCTCAGGACCAGAAAACCCAGGATGTTCTTGTATTATTAATGAAAGACTGTCTGCATTGCCACAGGTAATAAAGTATTCACTTAAGCTTCACATTCATGCAACAAAGTGATACATAACTTAAGCTACTCACAGAAGCAATTATACCTGCTGAGCTTCTACTCTGGATGTTACCAACAGGACCCCAAACTGAGCATGGTTGCACACACGGATACACTAACATAAGGTAGATTTTACCAGTAAATCCTTGATGTAGGCTGGAGTCCATTCCCTCCTCCCCCTGACATTCAAGCAATTAGGAGTATAATTATTATTATTGGTTATGCATGTATGGAAGTCTTGAAGTTTAAAAAGTAAAGGCCCATATTTATGCTGAGTCAAGAGTTCTCTCATTAGGTGCATGACAGCACATTAAGGAGGAACAAGAGAAGTAAGGCTCCAGTTCTTTTTGAACACTGCTTTTCATCTTTCAAATGCTTTACAACAGTTTATTGTAACTAAGCATGGCAACACACACTTTTCGGGTAAGTAGCTATCACTCTTATTTTCTCCACAAGGAAAAAAAAGCATAGATGTTAAAGTGGATTGGTCCAAATCAACAGAGCACATGAGTGATAGAAAAAGGACTAAGACTTGGTTCCCAAATCACTGTCAGATCAAACGTTGTTCTTCACTTTTAAACATTAACTATTACCAAGATTATTATTGTAGCCTAACAGTGTGTTTGCAATAACTTAGGATCTTTACAAGGAATCTACAGCCAGAATTGAGCATCTCATCAAGCTCAAAGAATAAGTTAGAGAGTCTCCAATTTTAGAGTTCTTTCTACAGCTATCCACCCACAATCTGCCTGTTTAAATCTTTTTGATAGGTTATGGGTACCAGATTCAACAACATTACGGGCTTAATGAGTTCCAACCTGTTCCCTGAGTTGTGGTAACTGATGAGAATTGCCCATCATTTCCCATTCCAGCTGAAAGATAAAGTACATCAGCTAACTCTCAGTGAAGATGATTCAGGGCAACATGTTTCACTTAGCAAGTAAGGAGACCTCAGAAGGTATATATAGTAGCTCAGCTGATGACATTATGCCATATTAAGGCAAACACACCCAAACATATTTTTGAACGCAAGCTAAAAAAGAAAGAGAAGTTTTCTAGTTTTACAATGAGAATACTTGAAAAAGAAGCCAGAAGTCTCATATTTTAGTGTTACCTTTTCTCTTAAAAATGTATTTTCAAGTACTCTTACCATAGTAATCTAAAACCAAGTAACAAAGAGTATTCAGCACTATTAATAGTCTGACAGCTGCTCTCCACATTCTTCTTGCTTCTGGAGGGAAAAGTTCTTCCGGTCAAGTAGGACATCTCAAACCACATAACTCCCAATAACACAAATGAAATCTTCACTCCTCTAATATTATGATTTTTGTTTTGGTTGAAAATTTCCCCAAAATAGCATGTTGTGCTGCCTTCAAAATCACATTCAATTCAACAAATATCCTTCCCAGTGTAGCACCAAAGCCACTGACTAATAACAACTTTTAGAAATACAGTTTGCTTTTACTGTTTGTGTTATATGCTTATGTTTTCATTTCTCTCAGCCTCAACATCAAATCTATAGTGTTAAACATTTGTGTATTACCACTTTCAGTTTTGATTCTCATTGCTATAATGTTTGGGTCACTACAATTTGAAACCAGTAATATCTGTTAGGGAAATAAACTATCTTTCAAGATTTCACAAAAATGCATTTATGGTTTCTAGAAGTACTAATGCTCTATCAGGAACTTGATAGCTTTGTGCCTCCTACGAGAAAAGAATCTGAAAGTCTAAGTTACCTATCTGGAGACTAGAACCACAGACACTGAAAAATCAGTTTATGAGCTCTGAATGGGAGGGCAAATGGCGACTGGAAAGCATGCAAATGCTATTCACAAATCTTGCTGTAGTTTGAAAGGTTTTTTTATCTTAAATACTTTTTTTCAAATAAAAGACAAAGAGTGAGGCGGTAAATCCATTCAGAGTAGAAACACAATGCCAATTAGAAGATACAAGAACTCTGATTATACATGATCTAAGTACAAGAAGATTCACTGATGCTACTGAAGGTAGCTGACCTCAAATCACCCACTCAGGTCCCCAAATCTCTTTTTGTAGAGGTTACACGCAAGAGAAAGCCAAGCTGGCAACATCTTATCATGGTAACTGTTTTAAAACATGTGATTCTGATCATGCTTGAGGCAGTGGAAACTGGCTTCGAACATGAGGGAGAAGAGAGAGATTTCAAGTAATCGCAAATAATACTGTGGGAAGATGAAACAGCAACTAGGATGACTCTGAATTTATCAAAAACACGCAGCTGGTCATTCCATGATTCCTGCACACATACATACAGCAGTACTACAGGACCATCAAGGGCCGGACCCGCACCTAATAAAAATCATACCTTTTTCCTCTTATTTGAAAATAAGATTTTCTTTAGGCCTGCAGTTCTCAATCTTTTTAAGTGACCTGCCCCTCATGTAAACCAAATCCCATTCCCCAACTGCCCCTCTACCATTGCAAACTGAAGATTTGCAGTCCTGGGCAACCTGCTCTAGCTGACCCTGATTGAGCAGGAGGTCTGGACACATGATCTCCAGAGGTCTCTGCCAAACCCCAACTAGCATGTGAACCTGTGAAAGCATCCACCTTACCAGGTGGATGTACCCTGCCCGGAGTCTCCCAACTCCATATCCTCCTTGGTGGCACTGCAGGCCCTGGGCTGCCTCAGCGGCCTCCTCCCAGCTTATTTCCAGCTATGCTCTCAATAACTCCACATCTGGGCATCCTTATGTATCTCCCCTCTTTCCTCCCTCCCTCCAGTTTGAACAACACCATATTGGATGACAGGCTAAGGGATTTCTTACCTACTAGATGGGCTCACAAACATGGAATGAGGAAGTTGATGGAAGAGCAGCTCCCTGACTACAGCGTATCCATTCACATTCATAGCAATGGGTAGCACCATGCTTCCACCATTCCAGATTGAAAGCTTTCTTGAAACAATAGCTATTACTTCTTATAATTTCTGTGTGCTGTGTTTTTAGGCTTCCTGAACTGTTAAGGGCCATTATGCAAGATACCAGGCCTAAAATACTAACTCTAAGTCATTCTATTGATAATATTTCTGAAGACAAAACAGTTTTTCTTCCTTCAGTACATGACTCCCCTCCCTCTCCACCCCTCACCATCCAGGTGTTATTGCTTGGTCACTGATGACTGAGGAAGCAGATAAAATCTTTTGAAAGTTTGACCCTTTGTCTTCCTGAAATGTGTATTTACTTTCTGAGCTACGCTACATGGATGGGATTTTAATCATCATGCACTGAGTGTTTCAGGGACATCAAAAAGTTGTTCCTAAGGAGCAGAAAGAAAACTAAAAGATGGAATCACACCAGAAGGACTGCAATTTACCTTAGGCCAGTGTTGCACTTCTTTTTAATTAAAATATTCTAAAAAGAGGGAAAATTAATGTCTACAACACAATTTACAAAAATAACCCCCAATTTGTTGTTCACAAATATTTTTTAAAAATTCAGCCCTTATGCCAGCATTTTGCCTCACTATATTCTACTCCTCTGTCATTAACACTCTCTGCCGTAAGCACAACTCCTAGCTGGGGATTCCAATGTGTAACGGAGCTAAGATAAGATTCCAGATCTCAGTTGTGCTGGCATGAAGATAGGTCTCCTCAGTGATACAGAAGACAATATCCTAGGGAGACTGGAATTAGTCTTATTCTGCACTATTCAAGCCAAGATGTAAGGCACATCAAGAAGCAAATAATTACTAGCTAATGGCTACGGATGAAAATGTAACATGTTTCAGCCTAAGCATTTCATGACATGTGACAAAACAGCTTGAAAAATGGGGATTTTTTTCCAAAAGGGTGGAAGGTGTCAAGAGCAAAGAAAAAAGGGTTACCTCTTCAGATTGGGAGGGGCTGATTCTGGGCATTGGAGATACTTGTGGTGTTTTCAGCTGTGTACTGTTGCTGTCTGGAACAAGCTCTCTGTGGATTGACTGAATATGGTTTTGGAGTTCACTTTCTGATTCAAATTTAACATTGCAACTAGAACATCGAGTCTTCAGTCCCCCTGCCTTGCTTTTGTTCTCAATGGAACTCAAGTTCTCATTTTGGCCCATGCCTTGTCTGTTACTGCTTGAAGGGATGTTGACACTTGGACTACCACTTTTACTGAGATTAACACAGCTAGCACACAGACCATATGGCAGACCGTTGATGTCAAGTTTCACTAAATCCTGCTTTGAACGGAATTCTTTCAGGCAAGAAGCACACTTGTACAGTTTCTGGAGATGCTGTGCACGCCCTGTGGACTGCACGGCAGAACCATTTCCAGTTTTCTGCATGTGGAAAGTCCCGTGGATTTTTAGTTCCAGCGTGGAGGTAACTGTTTGCATGCACACCACACAGCGAAATCCTGTCAAGGAGTTCCTCAAGTCAGGGTGCATTTGGCAATGCTCTAAAAATTCCTCCTCGCTCTGGAGAGGCATCTTGCAAATCCTGCAGTTTCCAGTGTCCAGGCTCTTACTATGTGTGACTTTATGTTCGGTAAGAGTCAGAAGAGAAGGAAACCGCTCACCACAGATTGGGCACATATAATGTTTCACTGGTCCCAAGTGTGTCTGCATGTGTTCGCGGAGCCCATTTTCAGAGAAGAATGTTCGAGAACACACATTACACTTGTAATTCCCTTTAATGAGTTCAGCCTTCTTCTTCACTATGGCACTTTCTCCAGGTCGAATATTGTGGTCTCGAAGCTGGTGATTTTGCAGGAGAGTCTCCATTGTATAAGCTGCCCCACAAATGTCACAGCCATACATGGGTTCGGATGTGTCAACATCTTCCTCACTGCCATCATGGCTGTTATGGGACTCCTGGCTATTTGTCAACAAGGTCTGGAGTTCCACTTCCTCTTTCTGAACCTGCTCAGATGCCCCATTCGTTCCACAGTTTGGAGGTTTTGTTTCAAAAACACAATGTTTTTCCCTTAAGTGCTTTTCCAGCAAGATGATAGCATGGAAAGCTTTGCTGCAGAACTTGCAGTTGTACTTCTTGCTGTGTGTAGTAATGTGACATTGCAGCTCCACCTCTGTACCAAAGGACTCACCACAGAAGATGCACTTGTGCACTTTGCCTTGGTTCTCCAGGTGGTTGTGTTTAACATGAAGCTGTAGGTCAGTCTCATTGCGGAAGTCCCAGTTACAAGACGTACATCTGTATACCTTCTTTTCATTGCTGTGCTTCACAGCCAAGTGTAACTGAATGGAGACTTTGGAGTCAAAAACCTCTTGGCACAAGGTGCAGCGGAAGAATACAAATGTATGCATGTCCAGCAGGTGTTTCTGCAAGTCATCCACAGAAGTGAACTGCTTGTCACAGCTTTCACAGATGTAGTAGGTCGAGGTGATCATGAAATGAATGGTAACATGCTTCAGCAGGGACTCCTGATTTGGAAATTCCTTGTTGCACTGTGGGCAGGTCAGTTTTGGCAGGACAGTGTCAAGGTGTGTTTTCAAATGAGTCTGAAAACCGTCCAAGGAAGTATACTTAGCACCACACTGATTACAAATATATTCACCTGCAGGACGAGGAGGAGCACCCCCAACTGCCTGCATCATTTTTAAAGAGGTCTGCTCAATGGTTACAGGAGATAATGGACTCATGGCTCTGGATTTTTTTCCATTGTGGATGTAATTCAGTGCCAAAGGAATGTTCTTATGGTTCTCCTTGATATGTTTATTCAGTTTAAGAACACTATTAAATATTGGAGAGTTTGTACAGTAAGAACAAGAATACACTTCCACCACTGGATCTTTTGGGGTTCCAAGCACAGGGGAACCAAATCGGGAACTGCTAAGATCACAATGGACTTGTCTAATGTGCTCTTCCAGAGAAGAATCTGTAAGAAATCCCATGTAGCAATGGGGACAAAAGAATGCATTACTGTCCTTAGCAGCAGGGTTGGCAAATCCATGAGAACATCGGATATGTTCTTGAAGAGTGTTAAGGTCATTGAACACTTCAGAGCAGAAGTTGCACTGGTACACCATGGCAGGCATGGTAGAAACAATCAACGCTGGGTCTGGAGCTTCATGGACTTGCTTAAGATGTTCATTCAGATTGTAGAGAGACGGCAATACCTCCAAACAATACTGACAGATATGGGCTTGTTCGGGTTTATCCAAATGCATAGTTTTCAGGTGTATCTGCAAAACTGCAAGGCTGGAAAATAACTGTTTGTTGCAATAAATGCAGCTATATGTAACTTTTGCTTGCTTACTTGAAGGACCAGTGATATCTGGCACTTGCTGAGCTGCCCGCTTCCTTCCACGACCCTTTGGTATAGGGGGAGCTGTTTCCACCATTGTTGAACTATCCACCGAAAGATTTGAATCCGGAGTGGTGCTAGAAACTGAGGTGTAGCCCACGGTTACCAAAGATGGGCTGTTGCTGTGGTTGCATGACTCTGGCTGCTGGTGACTATCCATGTGGCTGTACAGCTCTTCCACAGTGTGAAAGTTCTCAGAGCAAATGCTGCATGAATTCTTCTTCTCACCATTATGAGCCTGCTCCATGTGATTTACCAGGGATGTTTCCTCTACAAAGAGTTCATGACAGTAAACACACTGAAGAGCAGATCGGTCTTCATTAGGGGAACACTCAGGGTGACATTCTGCAATGTGCTTCTGAAGATCTTCAGGAAAATCAAAGCCTTCTTCACACTGACTGCATTTCTGAGTGTCTTTCATTTTCCAGTCCTCCATACGCGAGGCAGACTGAGAGCCATCTTTGTTCCTCTCATGAACCTGCATGTGACCATGCAGCGAACTAGATGACAGAAATCCACGTCTACAAATGGCACATTTATATGGCTTGTTGGACGTATGAGTCTTTAAGTGAATTTTAAGATGATCGCTCCTTGAGAATGCTGCATCACACTCACTGCAGTGATACTTCTTGTCTCCTGTGTGAAGCTTTATGTGGCGGTCCCTGCTGCGTTTGTGTTTGAAGAGACGACTACAATACGTGCATTTGAAAGGGAGCTTGTCACTATGACTTTGCTCGTGGTGCTTTAAGTAGCTGAGGCGGCTGAACGATTTGTCACAAAACTGGCATGGATAGGGCAACCCTGGGCCTCCTTCCTCTTCACCAAAATCACAACCTTCTCCATGGCTTGGGGAAGTCTGGTCTTTGCTAGAAGGTGATGATGCTGGCCATGAGCAGGTGGGGTCATCCTCAACATCCACTCCATCTGAAATGAGAAAGAAACATTCCCACAAGCTTAATCCCTACAGCTCAAAGGAGACACCAAATCACATAAACAACATAGATGAGCTACTCCTAAATAGCTAAAACGTACTCAACTCAGATGGATACTTCTTAACACCTGTATCAAATAGCTTCAAGACCACATTTATTTTTATCAGACTGTAAAACATTAAAAGTTATTAAATAGTTCTGTGCCTATATTACCTTTTTATTGCTTTTTTATCATTCTTTCTCAGTTGCAGGATATGTATTATACATTGACAACTTTATTAAAATGCAGATTTTAATATATTTAATGTTTCTTTTGTATCCATTGAAAATGATTTGCAT
Organism: Apteryx mantelli; assembly: GCF_036417845.1. Classification (NCBI taxonomy): domain Eukaryota; kingdom Metazoa; phylum Chordata; class Aves; order Apterygiformes; family Apterygidae; genus Apteryx; species Apteryx mantelli. The sequence continues at coordinate 50,695,979 of NC_089979.1, read as the reverse complement.
ATTATTTGAGCATCTGAAGAGTCAAAGGAAAGGAGAAAATATTACAGGAATGATTTAAAATTAATACAGTCAACCCACATGCCTGATATTTAATAAAAAAAATCCCCTCTGCTTTGCCACCGTTATTTTTCCCCCTTGATGTTCATTCTGAACACAGAAATCTTTTAAAGGCTACCATTGAGAGAGACTTGGGTGTTATTCAAAAAAATAATATGAAAGATTACAGGGGAGGAACAGGACAACAGTATAAACAGTGATCTTTTCTCTAATACAGTGCAACCAGATTTCTCCAATAACTATACAATTCAGTTACTGAAAGCTGGCAGCTGGATCATTAAATGTTCAAAACAAACTAACAAACCAACAGCCAGGATCAAGGAAAATGAGAAAGTTTCATGAGGGTCAGATGTGAACAGCATTTTTTTTCTTTTTTAAGTTCAAGAGGTTGCCCACCATTTCTTCCTTTTTGCAAAAGCCACAGCCAGCTGAACTTCCTTAGTTTGGCAGAACCTGCACTGTGAGGTGATCACAGACAAAGCAACTTGTAAAAAGCTGGAAACAGGAAAAATGATAAACTATTATGGTAAAAGCTGAGAGATTTATGAGTAACAAAGAAAAGACAAAACAAGAATGCTAGCCAGAATATAAACTAAACTAGTTATCCATGCTATTACCTAACCTCTGGACAGGGCAAGTTTTTTTTTAACAGGTGCACTCTACAATTTTTGCAGCTTTTGCTCTAAATGTAGACTACAACACTGCAATGATCGCCTTTCTTTCAACCTAAAATTTCTTTAAAAATATTGAAAGAATGCTTGACAGACCACTCTGAAACAAATAGTCCTTTTATTCCTTTCCAGGGGCAGTACTTGGGGTTCTTTTACCTTTTAAAAGCAAAACTGATTACAATAGCACAGAAAAAGACTGGATAAACCTTTTGAAAGGCATCTTTTTCTTAAGGTATTCTTGATGAACAGTAAGTTTCTTAATGTCTTCAGCCTCCTATCAGAAATTTACTACACTAACATGAAAGTTAGAGCTGGCTTATATTATGTAAAGAAATTCTGAGCCTGCTTTCTTTAAGGTAACAAGATTTTACTAGATTATCAACCTCTTGCTTATCCACAGGAAACAGATGAGGATTCATTCCTTTCCTGCATCTAGAAACTGATGACAACACCATCTCCCTATCAATGCCAGATGGCAACCATCTAACTCTGAGAAAACAACCAAACACCATTCCTGGATCTTTGCCCATCGCAACAATGCTTTGCAATACAAGTTGAAAACTGCATGGTTTTTTACCCTCTTGTTCACTTCTTGAAGAGAAGGGTTTCACAAACTACCCATACCCTTCATACACTCACAAATACATATCTGTATATATCTATGTATGAATTTGCACTAATGGTATTTATTTAAATAACAAAAGCAAACTCTAGCCTAAATACCATGTCTTTGAACTGCAAACAAAGGTGTTTGTTTTCTTAAAAAAAAAAAAATCTTACCTTCCAGCTAACGTACTATCATCTGCTAAAATGCTTAACAATGTACTGTAAGCAAAGTTATTCATGGTGATAGATACTAACTAATACTAGACAGCTGAGTTTTTAAATTGTTACATTAATAACTGCAATATACACAGGAGACTTTGATGTAAATCTGTGTACTGCCCTTTCAAATTGCTGGGTTTGATTCTGAAACTAGCAATAATCAAAACAGTGGAAAAACTATATACAGAAAAAAAATCTTAATTCTTGCTACATTTTTAATTTTATTTTAACTGAAAATTTCCAGTCAGCTCTCTTAAGAGGAAAAACCTTTTGTCCTTTAAAATCAAATATATTTCTGACATATGAACAGTGCCGGCAGATAAACAGAAATTTATGTCATGCAACTGAGCAAAGAAAAATAGTCTGCAATGGGCTAGGCTACATATTTTGTAACCAAATTTAATATTAAAATGTATATCCTATGCAAACATGATGTATTATTGTATAAATGTTTAGAGAAATATATAGTAAGTGTTATAAATAGTGTACTATCACTGACACAGTAGTAAATCACTTGCTTTCTGTGGCCACTGCCTGCTCAGTTTTACCTATTATATAATATTCCCTTTGGCTTCTGAATCTCGGTGGGATGTCAGGCTGGCGGCAGGGTCAGGATCAAGCGCTGAGTGTGACCACTGTATAAGCACGGGGAGCCTCTTTTCCCCCACCCAATTCTCCTTGTTTGCTGGGGTTCTCTCCTTTAGCTTTTATACAAGGTAAAAAAAGTGGAGGGGGAATAGTGCTATACTACATCGCAGATCTGGTTCTTACTTTCCAGCTAGCACGTATAAATATTCCTGTATGTCACACTGTTGTTGTTTTTTTTAATCCCAGCCCAAAATGATTCTGCAGAGTAATTGTGCAGGAAGGAAAGGAGCACACCACTTAAAAGCCTAACTTTTGTCCTTTTTACTTGAAATTTGAAAATCTACCCTTTCAGAGCTACAGAAACGTCTATTCCTTCCAGTAACGCATGGGGAATTCCACGTATTGCACCATGTAGGACAACAGGATTTCCCTGAGAACGAGCGTAACAACTGAGCAGACACGTTTCCCGGCTTCCCCTCCCGGGGCGCGGGGTGGCCGCGGGGAGGGCAGTGGCAGGTCAGGCGGGATGCTGCGGAAGGAGGGCCTCTGCACTGCCTTTACACAAAGGTTCCCAAAGTGGGGCAGCTGTGCCAGCAGCAACCCACGAAAGGACTTTTTAAACCTTGCCTGTGCTGTTCACAGAAACGGGTCACTGCAGATTAATTTTGCTATGTGGCTGTCAACCTGAACACTGGGAACATTGTGTTTGATGGCCCATGGCACGCAGCCCGTCTGGGGCTGTCGAAGAATGGACCCTGGGACAGCCATCGGATAAGGAAATCTGGACTCAGAGCACTACTACCTACTGCCACAGCAGGACTCGAACGATAGCATTGCCTGTCCTTACTGTTTCCCCACCCTTCCCCACAAAGATGCTGCATCAGAAAATTAAGGTGCAACTATTAAGAGCATCCATTTCAAAATGACAATAATCCACGGCTTGCTACCCTATGCTACCGCATCCTACATATGCAGGCATTAGGGGAGCGAATATGGCCTTCCAGAGGCCAGGCTATCACAGCCATCGCGGCGGAGCTTGACTGCAGCTCCCCGCAGCTCAGCAGCCAGCTGGGATGTGGCTGCTGCAGCTGCCGGCCCAGGAAGTTAGTTCTCTAGACAGAACTGCCTTTGTGTTTGGGGTGAAGTTTCACTCGCTCTTGGGAGAAAAGACTTCAAATCCCTTTTTGCCAATCACTCTAATAGAAAATACGAACAGTTCGCTGCTGCTCTGCCTACATCCATGTCTATATAAATCTACAGACACCTACCCACTGAGCTATGTCAACATTACAAATACTGATTTTAAATGTTCTGCCAAGCTCTTTTAAAACACTCTGGACCAAATTCATATGCACACATACATGTGCCACTAAAGTCCCCAGGAGCTGTATGCATCTATCTGGGGGCAGAATAGGGCCCCAGGTACTCTAGAGTGTTTATGGAGCTTTAAAATATATTTTCTGTATTGACTTATTTTTCTTCCTTTGGCACTCACTAAGTGCTACTTACTGTAAATGCCTTTTTTGCGTTATGGCAAGTATTCTGAGTTTCAATGTGATGCACTTAACATGTCCATGTAAATTTTTAATTTTTGGAACCAGTCACTTCACACTCACTGACTCTAGGAGAGCTCTAGCACTCACAACCAAAAAATTCGCTGGAAATAGGCTACAAGGCCTAAAAGTCTATTTAAAGATGCAAATGTGTGTGAATAGTTAGTGCAGACGTTTTTCTACACCAACTGTACTTGCTGAGTTTTCACCATTTCCATAAAGCACATTAAAACAAGTGTGTGAACACTCTGAGATGAAAGTACCAAACACTCCTGAGACTTCCAGTGGAAAGTAGAGCTGCCTGACTTTTCTCCAAGCAGACAGGAATGCCCATGATTCAGCAGCCTGAGTAAATAAAAGAGGTCCTTATTTCCTAATTTTGCTGGCTGGCCACACTGCAGCAGCCTCTGTGTTGCTGCCAAAGGGGATGCAAAACTGGAACTACACCCAGCAGCTGAAGGACTGTCTTTGTTAGCCAGCCAGGCCTTCCTGACCATCTTCTGGCAAAAAAACTACCATATCCTGCGAGGAAGACCTCCATCTCAGGCTTGATAGTTCTCTAGTCTGCCTAATAGGACTAAACAACAGATTTTGCCTGGTCTGTGTTGGAGGAGGACAGCTGGAAACTCAGTTAGTAGCAGAGTAACACCTGTTCAGTCATATTTATGGGGAAAGTGCTCACTAACAGAAAAGTGAAGTAATACAGAAGGAGTTATCCCATGAAAGGGGGAGGGAGAAAGGGGGAAGCATCAGAGCACAAAAGCACCTCTGTGGCGTTAGCAGCCAGCCACTCATGTGCCAACCTCAGTAGTTGTGAAGGCTTAAAAGCGATCTTATTCCTAGTGCTGCTGACTGAATTAACAGTACTGCTTCAGAAAAACGTTGTTTAGTCACCGGGAAGGTTTATGACATATGCACACTTTGGCTGGAATATGCTTCAGGGCACTTGCTTTATCATACTATATTTCTGTATAAGATTTAAACACCACAAGTTTTTTTCTGTCACTATACAAATGGCCACATTCCTAAAGAAAATGTCAGAAAACCTTTATGTGACATAAGATATACTGCTCCTCTGATAGAACAGAGTTTACAAATATGAACAAATTAATATTCTTAATATCCTACCAACAGCAGTTTTCTATTTTCCCCACTTTGCTACTCAAGTAACTGGGGCACAGAAAAGCTGGAGCAGTTTGCCTCAGGTTACAAATGTAATCTGTACAAAGGAGGAAACAGAACCCAGATCTCCCAGGTCTGAGCCATCCCTGCAAGAAAAATCCTTTCCCTCCCCTGAAACACAGTGCTGCCAGAAAGCTTAAGCTGATGGACCCAACCAAAGAGAAAGCCCAGCAGTCTAGCTGGACAGACACCCCCCTGCTCTGGGTCCTGCTGATACGTTCTTGCTACTTGGGCCAGTTAATGGCAATGGCAGACTGGTCACACAACTCCCCTCCAGGAGCCCATGTGATGTATGGGCAAGTACTATACAGCAAGGCTTCTTTAACTAGGGCAAAATTTATAACAATGGTTATGTAGGAGGAGGATATATATTAACAATGACAAATCAAGTAAACCAAGCAGTAGAACATACACACACCTGATACACACCTTTACATGCATACAGGTTATGAATATGTATGTACATGTATGCATTCTACTTGTTGTGTAGTTATTATTTGTAGTCCAATCACAAGTTAAAGACTGATTCATATTATACCACTATATACACATATATATGCTCATACACACATATTAAAAGGGAGGGACAACACACAAAAATATACAGGCTTGCTAATTTACCAGATGACATACTACATAATAAAATTTAAATTATAAAAAAGGAAAGAATAAATAGCAGATAGGTAGGTCTGTTAACTGAATGGATGATAGACTTCCACAGTTTAAAATCCTTGCATTTTTGTGCAGGTAATTGAGCGGAGTGGTTATTATATATCATATAGTTTACTTGTAATGGCCATTTCAGATTTTAGTGCTGGACACATTTTATATTATTATCAACACTAATTGTCTACAGGGCTACCCTGAAAATGAGATAAGGAACCTTATGGGAATATGCAGGTGTGAACAAATAGTAAATGAAGAGGTTAGATATTACTGAAATAAAACAATATTGTGCTGTGTGTAGTGAATATATCTAAATAACTAGAAAACCAAAGGATAGTGTTTAAGCATTAGCATGATTTCAATGATGTCCTAACATGTGTCACTGAAACAAACTGTGGTTTTGAAGTTCTTAATAGAATTAACAGATAATGCTAACCTTTAAATTTACTTAAAATAAAATGTGCATTATTGCATAATATTCCCCATTTATTTTCAATAGAAATATATGCAATTTTGGAAAACCTGCAACTTTAATACATGCATCACATTTTTTTCACATCAGTGGCCCCATATTAAACTCACTCATTTGTCTCATAACTTATTAAATGGCTTGAAAACTAATACTCTGTAATGGGCATTCAAAAGAGAAATGTGAACTTTAAAAATTATTTATAATTTACAGATGTTTTAAAAGTCTATCAATATTTCAAAACTCCTTTGGGAACACCAATTAAATGCATTAACAGTTAGATTACTGAGGGAAAATCAGACAGGTTCCTGATTAACAGAATTGAGACAGCTGGTAGGGAGGTTTCCCCATTTTATATTTCATAACCAGAAGAAAGGCAGCTCCTAGAAACAAATAAGGCATGCTAATACCTCACAAGAAAAAAATGCTTGCTTTTATAAAACGCCTTTAATGCACAGATAGGTCATTAACGTTCCTGTATTGCTCTCCTAAGGTAACCTAAGTCTCCAGTTTCATTATGTCTTCTTCACAAGACATATGACTATTACATATGTAGAGAGGAGTATAAGTGTTTTCCTTGATTGTTGCTCAAAGTTCATTTGAACAGAAGGAGCCCAATGAATTCCATCTTCCACAACCAAATTAAAGAAAATGTATGCAGTTCACATTCTGCTCCACCTTTCAAATCATACACAAAAAACAATTTCGAACTAGAAGAAAACTGAGCTACCCTCCATTTACTTGAGGAAACCAGTATTTTGTGCCTTGCAAGGCAAAGAGAAAGAATAAGTAATTTTCCACAGTCCTGTACATACAACTAATGACAGTCACCATCCTCAAAGCTTATTATACTGCTTTACATAATTGGGAATCACATGTCACACAATTAATTTACAGGGGTTGTTTAGTTGTGACTATATGAGTACTAAGCGATTCAAATTAGCTCATTTGTCTACTGCTTAAATGTGACAAACACATTTACACTACAGTTCTTCCGCTCTAAGTCGCTGTTTCTTCTAGTAGTTGTTTTTGTTTGTTTGTACAGTATGAGTCAGAGACCACCAGCCTTGCTCCATCTGAAGCTAGGGTAAGAAAAAATCACCCTGAGAATAATTACATTTAGAATCAAGATAATGGGAGGGCAAAAAAAAAAACAAAAAACAAACATTCATATGTTCTACCAAACTTGCACATAATAATGGTCTCCTAAGAATCTGTATATTAACAATCTCATGTACTAAAAGTAGTGATTCAGTCAATCAGTTCTTTGCTAGAAAATAATCATTATAATTTGTTGTGCTGATAATAGCATTTGCACTGCTTATTAAGAACAACAAATGACTATGGGACAACAGTTCAGGTTCCTTACTGGACTCCAGTAACCACACATGCATTCTGCTCTCACTGGGTCATGCTTTCCCTAGGCAACACCATAAATAGGACCAGAAACTGTCTCTCCAATTTTCCCCTGACATGCAGCTCCTTTTGAAAGCTGCACAAGTGTAGAGAAGCCTCAGAGACAGTAAAACTAACCCCTGTAACACAGTTCTAGTCATAAAGGTAACTCTCCAGTAGCACAGCGACATTGAAATGAATCGACTGCTTCTTTCTGTCACAGGTCACAATATTAGGAGTGTGTCTGAAGTCAGAGAAGGTGTACTTCCTTCTCTCTCTCTTTCTGTCCTGAAGTCAAACAGACCAGAGGCTCAGACCCCGAAAGCTGAATGAGACCCTGCTTCCTAGCTGCCTTCTGAGTCTCCATTCCCACACAGACCCAGACCCCACTGGGAGATGGCTGCCAAAACCTCCTTAGCGGGAGGCTCAGGCAAGAGATGGAGCCCCTGAGCAGGATTCATGAACAGAAGCCCATGAGATGGCAAGCACCAGCCTGGGTTCTCACTTGAATATCGCCCTTCTCTCATTTTAAGCTAGAGTTTAATCGTGAAGGTTTGCAGAGATTACGGAGGATGTACCTCACGCTCAGCCATCTTGCCTCTCTTTTATCACATGTGCCTGCCCTTCCCACCTGTGCCTGTAATTCACCCACCCCAATTCATTGCTACATTGCCTCAAGATCAGAACAACAGCAGGATACACTTGGATCGGGCTAAACTAGGACAAAGAAAAAAAGAAAGAAGGCAATGTGTGGGAAACAAAAAGAAAGGGATATAAGGAGAGGAGAAAGAAGAGAGTAAATAATTGCATCTGAAAGGAACCCAGGGAAGGATATCACAGGAGCTTTTATAGGAAATGGAAAGGGAATGAAGATCAAGCAAAAGCAATGCAGCCAGTTAACACTCTCAAAAACATATCAAATGGTGTTACTTTGCAGTGTGCTAGAATTAAATACAGTAAATAAACACAAAACTGCTTATTTCTGAAAATGACAGAGATGTGGTGGCAGTCTTATTTACACAGGTGAAAACTCCTGGACCTAGATCTGCAAAGGGACTTAGGTGTCTTCAGCAGCCTGAGAAGCAAAGAAACTGGGATTCATGAGCCCCAGGGGTAACCAGGAAAAGGTCTGCAACCTCACAGTTGGGAGAGGGCAGTACTGGGCTCTTTATACATTAAAGAACCACTGGATAACAACAAAAATAAACCAAAGTGCAAGTTCCAGGCTGCAAAAATCCCCTGGACTAAAGGAGTGCTCTTCTCAGCAGGTTAATGGTTCCTGCTCAAATGCGCTCCTGCTGGCCCCATGGATATATGCTTTGCTGCGGGGAGCCCAGCTTCCACAGAAAAAGACTTCTGCAGATGCTGAAGGCCCTCTGCTCAGAGGCAGGAAACGCGGCTTTGAAGCCTCTCAGGCTGCTGAGGGAACTGAACCTAGGCCTCATGCCATTTAGTACCCTGACTACACAGCCCCAGTATGTGGCAGACAGGAACGCAGCACTTCCCACTGACAGTGCATGGGACTGCTGTGCCTTGACACTCTCTTGTGCAGCAGGTCGATTAAGGTGTTGCTCCAGAAGGTGATGGGTATCCAGATGCTCATGCTAGGCTGGTTTGCATGGACTGCCAAACCACAGATACCTGAGAAACTTTTGATTAAAACAAGAGGTGCCTAATGAGGTGGGGTGAACCCAGAGAGGTAGGTTTGGAATAACCATTTATATTTAGCTTCTTAAGGTCCACCTACATCCCATTTTAGGCTCCTCCTTTTAGATTTGGCTGTTAGTGCAGATGTGCTCCACAGGTGTTAAAAATGACATCCCCAAGCAAAAGTAACCTTGGTTTTTAAACTAGATCAGAGCTCAAAATGGGACACAAATGCTTATGCTCAGGCTAGTGCAGTGCAGTCACACTGGGAGCAGTGTGTCTCAGGTACCTTTTCACTGTAGTCAAAATGCAGTGCAAGACAAAACAATCCTTTCTCCCTGATTCTCGTTTTTCCCAGGTTACTTGAATGGGAAACTCATGTGGATGCCTATCCCATGGGATACACACAGGTAGGCTTCTACTAATTTACAGGTGCTCCAGCCTGTAAATGGGACCCAATGAACTTCACAGTTCAAAATGGCCAGAAGACCAAATGCCACTGTGAAACTGTCACATGTAAATACACCTACTACCTGTCCTCATATCTTCCAGGACATCTGTCCAACCATGTGGAATTTTGCAAGGAAAGAGTTGCAGTTTGAGCATTTTTCACATTTAAAATATATATGCTTCCTTCAGCCTTTAATATTACACAGGTTTATTTGGATGATTTAATTATAAAAGAGAGGGGCATATTCTTTGCAAAAAGCAGCATTTTCCTTCTCTTCTTTATAATTTCCATTCACCAAAGCCTTCTGAAACTCATGATTAACTGTCTGAAATAGAGGCCTCTCCAGAAATATAGAGAACTCTGCTTTGTTAAAGCCTATATCTAAAACAACCCTTTGTAGCTTCCTCAGCATAGAATGGAAGCCTGGTGTGAAATACAGTAAATTAAGCCTTCTGCTGTCAGGGCTGGAAATAAGAGTAGAACAGAATAGCTGCTGGATTTGAAATGATTTTTTTTTTTTTTTTTGGCTTCATTTACATCCTGTCTAAGGTCTTCAGAGCAGCTCAAGGTGTCTTATCTCTGGCTACCAGGGGGTATTTTGCAGTCAAAGCAGTTAACGTACTTTCTCTCTCTCTCTTTTTTAAGGCCATCTTATCTTATCAGACAGATCTCTTCAGGCTGAGGAGAACCCATACTTATCAGAAGCTGTACACTATATTGACAGCTCAGTGCTGCTAGGGACAAATGAAAGCTTAGGGTAGAGAAAGATCAGTTAACCTGTTCCACTCTCAGTTTAAACTAATCTTTGGTTTGTCTAACTTCAGGAAACATTGCATGTCTTTTCTCTGTTTACTTGGACAACAGAGGCGCACGATCACATCGTCAGTCGCTAAATCTGGTGCACAGGTACACAAGCAGCCACTGCAATAATAGCAAGGCAGTTTGCCTGTTGACTGGCAAGTGTTAGCAGTGAGTTGCTGACCTCCAGCAACTCCTTCTCCGGGTGACCTTGCGGGCGGCAGACTTGTGGGAGCACCTGAGCACTGCTGGGATTGCGCAGTGAAGAAAAGAGGGTTGCACACACTTGCGATTAGTAAATCAGCCTTCCCCAGGGCAAGGGGAAGTGTGCATGTTGAGGGCCAGAGGGAAAATAATCCTGTGAATCCTATAAATTGAAGCAATGAGACTGAAGGTGAGCCTAAGAGCATCCTGAAAGCCTGTTTTGGCATCATAAAATAAGGTGAAGAAGCTGTTTATTTGGACCTGTCCTCCATATCCCACTGCAGTAAACTTTACAACATGACACTATTAGGAACTAAGAGCAGCCAGCCCTGTTCACCGATATCTCCAGGAAATACACAAGCCAGCATTCTCACTTACCACTAAAATGATATAAATGGCAAGATTTCTCTAGTCCTCTCCTTGATGTCAAGAGCAGCAAAGCAGGTCTAAAAAGTTACAGCTGCTGATACTATCAGTATAAATCATTCACCGCAATTTCAGAAGAAAAAACATGTAAGTGAACAGTCATTAAGCCTGTCCCATTCCATACTTTTTATGCTTATTTTTCCTCTCTCCCTTTTGCATCCCAACACTTCACACTTTTATATTAGTGATAACCCTAGACTTTCCCTGCAGAGAAGGTTCACTATTAATTGTCCATTATCTTGGTGTGTCAGCACAAAGGATAGGGGAAGAAATTCTCATCCAATTGGTTTCACCTCCCTCTCCTGAGAGTGATGCCCTTGTCAGGGCATTAAAGACATGAAAACCTGCCACTTATCAGAATTGTATTTGAATCGAACTACTGTCCTTGAAAACAGTAGAGACCAGATACCATCAAAATAAGCCACATTGGCAGCTCCAGTTCTCTGTGACTTAAACAACCTTTTATTAAGCTCATATATAAATCTGTGATGGCACATGATAAGTAACATTATAGCTGTGGCTTAAAATGAGAAAAAAACATGTGCTCTTTAATTTTATAATATAAAAATGTGCATTTTATAAGTAATAATTGCCAGAATGAAGAAAAGTTGGCCAGGCAGATATTTAGCTCCTGTGTTAAGTTTCTAGATAACATATTAGCATTTGGTATAGTAGTACGTGCAGGTTCTTTGAAAAGAGATGGTAGCAGAAGGAAGAAGATATATATGACATTTTTTATGAAACAGTTTGGAAGATTTCAACAGCTTAAATAAGCATGAGGAGGCATGTGAATGTAAACTCATTGCTGAACCAAATCGTAAAATTTTTTAATTACTGCACACCACCAATTCTTAACAAAACATAATTCGAGCCTATTAAAATGCTGAATTTGCTTGCTAGAATGAAACAATATTTCAAAGAGGTCTTTAGTATTTCTATTAATCTGTTCCGAAACAAAAGAGAGAACCTAAGATATACCCACAACTGCAGAGCTGAATCTGTTCTTTTTTGGACAATCTGAATGACTCTCCTTGCTTTTCATAATTTGAAGTCACAACGAGGAGGGGAAAAAAAGAAAAAGAAGTTACGCTTTGCTTTTAACAAGTAAACAAGTGTACAAATTAATTCAGAGAGCTGTAATTTTGAAAATTTTCTATGTTTAATGTGCACTGCAGTTAAACTACTTTTTCTGTACAAATTAATTTACTGCATCAGTGATCGATGTTTATGTTTAGGCAATTTTATTTCTCAGTATGGTAAAATTAGACCTAATAGTTGCAACCTGTTATGTCCAATCTGTCACTGAAATTCAAATTGCCTTTTTCCTATTATTCAAGGAGCAATTTGGAGGAATTAAAGCCATCTAAAACCAGAAGACAAACAATTCTCTGTAAGGACTCAATAGCCTGTGTCATCAACCTGCTCTAGAAACTGGTGATCTTTCCTAGGCAGAATCATTGCTATCTTTTCCTTACGTTTGAAAAGTTCCAATTCTGCAGAGCCACAAAAGGCACAAATGTTTGAAAACAGCAGAGCATTTCACTCCTTGAAGAGAATGCAAAATCAGTATATGCTTTGAATGAGTGGAAATATCATTAACTGATAACAAAAACTCCCTTCTCCATATTCCGTAATTGTTGATGTTCCCAAGTTTTCAATTAGCCATCCACATATCTACAAAAAATAGATATTTTCTTCGTCTGGCAAAAGTTAAGTTATTGTCATCTTGTTCTCATCAGTGAAGCACTCAACTGTCACAGACAATTATTACTTATCACTTCCAGTACTGAAATATATGGATCGAACTTTGTTTACTACCCTTTGCCTTATTTTTCTTGCTTCAGTGGTATAGTTGTCCTATACATACCAGGTTATTCATTTTAATCCCTGAGACAGCTTCTGGCACTGCCTTCTAGTTGCTCTATGGGGCTTCTTGGGGCTTATCCTGTCTTTCAATCTATTCTACTCATTTTGATAATGTTTCAGTTTCTGTATGGGATGTTGTCTGGTTTCTTTGTATTCATTTACATGTTCTGCACTTAAAAATCTAACAATAATTGTCCTCACAATTAAAAAACAATTACCCCCTTTCCTTTTTTCCCCCTTGCTTCTTCTGCCTTTATTTTTCTGTGTGTGTTTGTGTGTGGAAAGGAGAGATTCATTTTTCTCACACATACAGAAGGAATACTTTAGGTTCTGAATACCGGGCTGTATACAAGCTTTTGGTCTTGCTGGAGATGGATGAAACAGGAACAGCAAGATGAGAGATAATGCTGGTTTTGAGAAGAGTTTGCATCTTTCCCAGTCATTTTGTTTTACATTCTATCTTTTATCACTTTTAAAATTCCAAGTAGGCTCATTCCTTTGCAAGATTGTTCACATCATCAAGTTGATTAATAATTTTGCTACTAGGCTGTACTGATTAATGTGGATTAGTGAAGTGATTAATAATTTTACTGTTTTGCAGGACGAGGCTGCCCTAAATGTCTCGGGTTTTGATAATATTTTACAATTGGAACTTCCTTAGATGGATGATATGTAACTTCCTGGATTCCCAATACTCGGCAAAGTGGCATGGCCTTACCCCGAGTTCACTCTTCTGTTTTAGTGCCCATAAACAATTTTCAGATGACAATATTTGAACTAAGACCCTTGCTTCTTGCACAGTACTTTGCTGCTACTTCCTCTTCCTCCTGTTTGTTTCGTTCCCCTGTTTGATGTTATCAGACTTATCTTCATCTGAGGTAAAGCATGCCTTTTTGCTGACTCTTACACAGTTTCTAAAACACAGACCTGAACTTTTGTTAATCCCTTGGTAGCCAGCATAACACAAATAACAACATAATCTACATGGGCTCAGGCATGTATGTAAGAGTTAAATCAATTGATTTGGGACGGATAGTGGGCATTTTATTCCTAGCATTTGGCAATAGAAGCACAGCCCATTGTATTCCACGATTACATTTACACACTTCCTCATGAAGTGGTCCGTGAACCAAATCACTATTTATCATCTATTGTACAAGATTTCCTGACTGGGCTCATGTTTTGACTTCTGTTTTGCTGATCCCGGACTTCACAGTATTGTCAGTCTCCAGAGGAGCATATAAAAGCATGATCTATTTCTAAGATTGAATAGCGGGTTCTGTGTTAGGTAATGCAATGGCCGTTAGGCTGTACTTTCTTGCTAATTACAGTGGAAGTTTTCTTTTAAAGAAAACATGGCATTGCAAACGGCATGGAATCAGCTTTCTTTCTAATTGGAGCTTTCTTTCTAATTCTCCCAGTACTAGGTTTCACCATAAACACACTCTTCTATATTTGAATATTGGATTTAACCCTCTTAGACAAAATAAGACTTGACACAATTATATATTTATTTGATCTTTTCTAAAGCACCAATTGCAAGCCAAGTAACATAAAGAGCCAAATGCAAAACAGTAAAAGTAGAAAGCAAAATCTAATAGCATGTTACAATATGCTATACACACAGAATTCAAAAGGGACCTGCCAGCCCCAAAAGATTCAATTCCTGACTAGTTAGAGGAAAGAGAAAAACAAAAGGGTAGCAGATGCAAAAACAAAGGTAGGGAGCCCATAAAACAGTCATGGATAGGCCAACTGAAATAAACAGGGCTTGCAGCTTGCCTTAGAGGCAGCCAGCAAGCGGCTCTGGCAGGGAGTTCCACAACCGAGGACAAGAAAGACTTGCCTTCGGCCCGCGCCTGGCTCAGCCTGGGGAGCAAAAGCTGCCTGTGTCCAACTGAGAGCAACTGCCAGACAGGGACATGGAGTGCAAGGCTGTTGCCCAAGAACTTGGGGATTAAAATTTGAGCAGCTACATGCATTGGGCTATACTTTTTAATATATCAGCTTTCCATCCCAAAGAGCCTCCAGATCAATTTCAAAGGAAACAATTAGGAGCATATTACAGTAGTCTAGCCTAGATGACTGCAGTGCAGTCTATGTCCAAGGCAAATAAGCAAACTATTCAAGAAAGCTGGAAATTCATCACTGAGGGGGTAGAACTAGGTCCCTTCTTGCTGGAGGAGGAACATATGACACTGGTCAATAACACTCGTGATCTGTATCCTGTACTGGCCTGAAAATGTGTCTCTCCACATGCCAGAAAACTTCCTGTCTGTCTTTATTTCATGACCACCAAGCAGGCAGAGTCTCTCAATGCATATAATCTAAGTGCTTTCCTCTATTTTCCTTGGTATTGTACGTGTTGGGCTATAACCCACAACAACATCTAAAACATGTCTGCTTGCAAAATAACACTACATGCCTGCAAACACAGTGCAGACCTTCTGTAAGCAAGCACAATTCATAGCAGACCAAATGAAAAAAATCACATATTGCAATGTCTCCAGCTAGTTAATGAAATTGCAACCTGTAACTCCCCTGATCTTTCTCTAATGTCCCACATAAAGACAGAGAAGAAAAGGAGATATAATAGAGCTCTTATAACGGCAGACTCCCATGTGGAGAAAAGCAAATACTCATCTTGGAACAAGGGATTACTCATCTGTCAAGAAGGTCCAACCATTTAATTGCTCTAGGCTGGATGCCAGTTTGGGGGCACTTCTTTGGGCCAAGCTTCAGGGTCATGGGGCAGAAGCCTTAACCTCCAAGGTGGACACAATGGCAGCAGGGGAGTGAGGGGAGCACTAGGAGGCACCCTGACCATCAGGAGGAACCCATAACAGCTGTGCCTGCTGAGCTACAGTCCCAACAGAGGGTTACTTCAAAAAGTTGGTAATCCAGGCAGAATCATGCTGTGGACTGGATCTGGCTTGCAGGACATCTTTTGGACCACTCTGTACCAACTCCAAAGCAAAAGCTCTTCTTTGACTTTACCATGGCACAAAAAGGCATTTTTATGGCTTTTTATGTCATGGGTATAAACCCATGGGCATAAACCCAATCAAAACAATCTGAAACGCAATCAAGACAATTTGTTTTTTTATTCCCTCTGATCCTAACACAGTTGCAAAGGAGACTGATAACTTTATGGTGTGATCTTGATCTTCCTGGCAAAAAGAAATATGAACAACATCAAAACAAACAACTGCTGACTTTGTATCAATGTGCAAGTGGTCCACACTAACCAGGCAGCCTGTAACAGGAAACATTTCCAGGAATTTTACATGTGTTTTTATTACAGCAGAATCTGTTTTCTCGGGTTTATTCGGTCATGAGCTTGGATTTTAGAATGCAGTTGTACAATACCGTGCCTGCTATTTAGAGAGTGGGACAGCTGAGGAAAGGTTGTACTCTTCCTGAATTTGCTGCCTAAATAACTTGGCTTTTGTTTCTTGGCTCTAATGTCTGCTACTTTAGTTCAGGATTACCATCCCCACATTGGACCACTTTATTTTCACAGAAAACTTCCAGATCTCTGTCTTTGCTTGATACAAACTTACTGCCTCTGAACTATTTTAATTTTCTGACTTTCCTCAAAAGTAAAAATGTGTTCCATGAAATAGTTTGCATCACCTCAAATTATTTCATTTGAGGTAAAAAGAAGCTTTGACCCTGATTTAGCTTTATCGTGAGCTCCTACTCATATTCAGTGAAGAATTTAACACTAGCTGATTAATTTCAGAGTGCTCAACTAGATTCCTCCCTTTCCCCATGTATTTAATTTGCTTACCCAAAAGCTAATATTCTGTGTGTGGTAGGCATAATATACTTGTGATGCACTGAACACACTGAGAGCACTTTTAGCAAGTCATTTACGTCAATGAAACATTAGCAGACGTACACAACAGATACAGAGGAGGACTAGCAGAAAAAGAATTGGCCAACCTTTTGAACACTAGGCTGTTTCATTTGACTTACAGTGTTACCAAAGTACTGTAGTATACTCAAATCCACAGACTCAGAATAAAATCCTGGCCCCGCTGAAGCCAATGGAATTTTTCTATTAACATTAATGGGACCAGTATTTTAGCTTTTGGTCTGGATCTGGTTAGATGTAGGTTTTAAGAAAATCAAACTTATTGCCTGGGAGTCCAGTGGTAATATTCAAAACAAATGAGCTATATTACTTGGGTTCATGAGGAAAATACAAAACTAAAATTATGATAACTTTTCAAGGTTTATTAACTCAAGTCCCATAGCCTCGAGGGGCTATCTCCATCTGCCCTATTTATATGCTACCATGACAGTTCCTGCTCTTTGCTAAGTTATGTTAGAAAAAGTCTTTGTATCCTAGGAATGCCTTTAACTTGCCACAGATCAGTATTTTCATCCAAAGCACACTGTGATTTTAGTTTGCACCAATAACTGTCTTTATGGATTTTTTTTTTAACCAAATGTGAATGCTTAACCGCTAACTTCCCTATACAAAAAGCATTTTGAAGTGACTATTCGGAAAGCTAGCGTATATATGAAAAATAATGTATACACTTATACACTATACATATAAAAACAAATAAAGGGATATTCAAAAGGAACGATTTACCCTCTTCCACAAATCTCCTCAAAGACCCTGGAATGTAAATAACTTCTTTAACTAATTTCAGGTAAAAAATAAACAAACCCATATTTCTCAGGTCACTCTTCCAGAAAAGCCTGTAAGGTTAATGGAGCCAGGGTGTGCAGATGAGTTCCAAAAGTGAGAGTCCCTTGTGGAAAACTCCCTGCTCCTAGCTCCTTCCCCATCAGCTGCCTAGCTGGAGGCATCTTTCAGACTACAACTGAAGCACCACTGCACTGAAAGTGGTGGTCTCTCAGCTGGCTCAGCAGTATGATATAGGAAATACAGATGTTAAAACAAATGACACCAAAGGCCTAACTGTATCTATCCCGCAATTCAGCTAAAACAGGCTCAATGGTGGCTCACTAACTAGATGGATGTCATGTCACAGTGTGTTCAGGTGTAGGCAGAGCAACTTCTCAAACCACAGTTAATGGCCCTGTCACAAGTCCGAAAAGTATTTGCAGATGGTCCATAAAAAGCTACTTGATCATATGGCATGGCTCTTCATTTCCAGATGTAACTGCCTTGAAGGCTAACCAACATGCATTGTTTTGCTAATCCTACATTTCCTTATTAAGAGTTGCCACAAGAATTTATGGAGTCATGAAAGGGAGATAGATGCCTTGCAAAATGATTAAAATGATTCTTGTGTACTCTCTGCTTTAAATACTTAGTAGAGTTTTGCTTTATGGCTGACTCCAGAAAAATTTCAGATGTATCTCTATAGTTTCTCTCATTTTCTTGCCATTGCTCTACCGGATGACTAAAAATGCTCAGCGCCAAGCGGTAAGCATTGGTCAAGTTTTCAACACTAAATATTGAAAATTTCCTGTGCTCCTAACCATTTTTGGCAAGAATTAACTTGCCCTCTTCTACTGAAAAACGTGCTGATCTATTATTTGAGTCATATTATCACTGTCTTTCTTGGAAAGAGACTTTCAATTGTTCAGAATTTGCCCTTTTATGGATTATTAACAATGCAATTGTGACTTCCTGAAATTAATACACTAATACTTTGCTTTTTGGCCCTCCCAATCAATTTCTAACTAGGAACCAATTTGTCTGAAACGCTGCTGACAACAGTTCTATTTTCTCCACCAAATTATGTACTTGCATAGTTAAGTACTCCATTTAAAAAAACAAAACCCTCAAAACTTTACTGGCTTTCACTCAGTCATCACACTGACTTCCTATGTTATGCAGCGGTTTCTCTTTTAGGGCTTTACAAAGTTTTTGCTCAATTTACTTGTCGGATTTGTTGATCCTTCCTAAAATTTAAGATGCAAGATTATTCCTGCGAAAGACATGTCTCTGACAGGCATTCTGCTCCTCTTCAGAAGGTTTTGCTCTTGCATTTTGGAGAGATGTGGCCTAATTCTTGATTTTACCTTACATCAGTCTTATATCAGTGTAAATTCATTGACTCCACTGTGTTACTTTTGTTAGACATCAGTATGAGACCAGTGAGATCAGATTAGGCACACAAAGACTGCTTTTATTTAAGAGCTGCCTGAAAAGCTACCAGTTTTTAAAGACGTGTGGTTCTTGTAAAAATGGCTGCTGAGCCCTTTGGAATGTAACTAACATTTTATCAATCTATTTTTGTTAACCATTACAATAATAATTATTATTAATATTATGGCAATGAGAACTAGACAAAGGCATTATATAGGTTTGGCTTTTCTTTCCTCATTTCCATTTACAACTGCCAAACTGCCCGCTCTGTTTCTTATGTAAAATTGCAGATGTCTTCTTATTAATCAAGATTCTAATACATTCCAGATGAATAAACAACTTCAGCACTGCAGCACGTACCTCACTCCTTAAACCCAGGATTTATTAGAGCAGCCTGTTCCAAGATCTCTTAACTTAAAAAAGATGGTTTATTGTTCCTTGCTTCTACAGCAGGGGCCTAATAAATGCACTGAAACTATGTCTTTGTCCCTTTGCAATACAGTATTCAGAGAGATTTCCAAACTGACACCGTAACATTATCCAAGTCCTTTGAAACTGTAAGTAGTTGCTCAAACTCCATCATCCAAATACAGAAAACTTCATAGGGAATCACGACCAAGGCAATACTTCAGTGACGACATTACAATGGTGGATGTCCCAGAATCCCTTGTAAAATGCTATAGCACATTTAACAATATTCACTAAAGTCCAAAGTGTCATCTTAAAGTACAGGGATTCAATTTCTTTTTTCAAATGCCCATTAGTAAGAAGGAGAGCCTATAGCATGCTTTTTTCCTCACATAATAATAAAAAAAACAGTTTAAGGAAACCATCTAGCTGTATAAAATGAATTCACTCATATTATGATCTACATGTCCCCAGGATTGCGCTGCAAATTTAGCCTGTAAACCCCCAGCTAATCAAAACTGGTTTAAATATTTCTATTTAAATTTAAATTTTTCTACAGCCTAAACTACTCTGTGTACTTTAATTTACACTCCCTACATTGGAGCAAAACAGGTCTTTTCTTTGTTATCATGCAGAAAAAGGACAAGGAAATAACGATTTGGGTTTATATGCATATATTAACTCTTCGATTGCTAATTTTTAAATTATTATTTCATAATATTGGCACCCTCCTTAGAACTTTCAGATTACTAATGTGCTGGCTAATACTGGACTCCTAAGGGTGGTTCTATTAATAAGACGTATGTATATAGAAAACTAGCAAAAAAAAAAAGGTTATAATATTAGCATACCTTACTCATTTTTAATTAAAGAATTAAAAAGCCTGGTCTTTGGGGGGTTTGGGAAAATAGTGTAGCCAAATGAGACCAATTAACTTCATTAGCTTCTGCAAATACCTACTTTTCCAGCACATTTCTATTTTTCCTTCTGCTTCACAACTACAGATGTCTACAAATTAGCATTTTGTTTATAATTTAAAGTTCCAATTCATAGAAATTATGCATGTATTGCATAATGTTTTCTGTATTTATTCAAAAATAAATATTATATGTCATTCATTCTTCACTCTAATTTTTCCTCTGAATGAAAAAGCACACAGGTTTCGATTACAAAAAACAACAACAACAACAAAAAATCCCAAAACCCAAATCAGAGTTGAAAGTACAAAACAAGAAAAATCCTACTACAGTGAGATCTGTTGAAAGATTTAAAAATTACAGTTGCAAAAACTTAGAACAAAGAATATGAAAACAGTGTCATTAAAATGCGCTATTGCTACTACTGAATTGCAGAAACATTTTCTTGAACCATTTATTATAGGCTAGCAATCTGACAAGTCTTATCTCACACAGCATCACTTTTGCTCATTTTGTTCTCAACCATTCACTTTCATTTACAGCATGGACCACCAAATCTCTAGCACCTTTCACTTAAGAAGAGTTTAGTAACGGTTAGTAATGTTAATATCAAGAGTGAACTGATTATTACAGTCATTTAGTACAGTCAAGAAAATACATTTACAACTTTGATATCAGCTAAAAATGCTAATTTACCTCAGCCTCATCATCATTACCTACTTTATTTATGATTATAGAGCAGCTTCAGGTGTGCACAGTTTTAAGAAAGTGGACAATGAAACCTTCTCTAATGAGTCATATTATAAAAACAGTCTTATAAAAAACAGAGATTTTTATGGGTTGGAGGAAAGGAATGATTAGAAATATTTGACATATCCAGAGAGAAATAGGCACACTCTCCTGGTTTACTTCTCATCTGACAGAGTCAACAATCACAGTACAGAAAGGCACCTCGCTATATGCAGAACACAAAAGAAGAAGGAAATGTTAAAGGGACATTTTAAATTCAAATCACAAATTTGTGATGTAACTCATGATATGTGCCATTTAGTTTTTTCATTTTGGCTATAAAACCATTTTGTATATAGTTACTAAACTGTGATCCTCTAGGTGAGACACAGCCAGGGAAATGACAATGTGCAGAGCAGTGCCATTGATATTTTATGCTATGGGATGCAGAAAAGACAAACAGTCAATGACTGCTACCCATTGTCTTCTATTTTTAAAATGTTTTGAGAAAAGTGGCATACATCTTAGCCATTTCAATTACATGTAAAGCTTAAAGGAGCACCTTCTGAATATCTCCAAAGATGGAGACTCCACAACCTCTCTGGGCAAAAAAACCCTGACTCTGGGTGCTGCCCAGATTGGGCCATTTGTTTCTCCACCTGATAGTAACGCTGTGAGTGAAACACAAGAGGCCTGAGCTCAGTTCCTCGCTCAGCCACAGACTTTTTGCACATCTCTGTACAACATGGACTGTAACGCTTTCTCTCTTAACTAGAACACTGGTAGATTAAATGTGCCTGTGAAGAACTTCCACAAAAGGCCCACAAAATATCTGGATTGGTAGGGTAAAATTGAATGTGGCTAACTATAGCCATGAAAAAGTTAACTGCCAAAGCTAAGCAAATTGTCTAGGCTCCCGGTACAGTCAATGGAGATAGATACAGGCACTCCATGGGGCACTACATCTCTGTTCTTTTAGGATGGGTTCTCTGGAAGTGTCTGGCTCCAAAGTTAGTGGAACTCAGTCTCACCTGAAATTATACCTTTTCAATTTTATTTCCTATCTTTCACTCTCTCCAGAATATCTACTTTTTCAGTTATGTCTGCCAAAACCAGACAGCAGGCAGTCTGGTCATTATCTCTCTTTAACTGAAGCACAGAAAGCAGCAGACTATCCAGGCAGAACAGGGATAGCTGGTGTGACCATATACAACCAACTAGACCCTGCTGCACTGCTGATCAGTGAGGGTGTTTTCATTTCTCTCAGACATGAAATTTACAGTTCTGCTTTAAAATTACTTGAGCAAGTCACTCTACCTATTTGCTCAGAATACACACAGGATAAAGCATACCTATTTCTGGTGTCTATACACCGTCCTATAAAACAAGTTCAAAGCAAAAGCAGAGGAGGTTATTATGGCTCTGTTTACTTCACTGTCATGAAGCTCACTGGAGTTCTTTTCCCTACACAAATGAATAAATACTTTTCCTTCCCTGAACTCTCAGGTCTCTCCATCTAGAGTAAATTTGACATTCACATCATTATCACTGCACTACATTTACATATACTGTCCCAAAAATCAAACTGCCGGATCCAAACCAAAGACGTGTCCTACTATGTGCTTCTTATCAAACCTTAAATTAAACAGAAGATTGCAATCTTCTTCATGTTTAGAAAGGATAAGCAAGAGTTCCCAAACACTAAATCTTCTGCATGCCTCTGATTTACTTTTTAACCCTTGCAATGTCCAGAACCTGAACTGCATAGGTGTTGACCTTGCTGTTTGGAGAAACGTGCTTCCTCTTTCCCAACTGCAGAAGACACAAAGCAAAGCCACTGCAGAACAGGCTAAATCAGAAGCCAGTCCTCTCCATTCAGGACACTGAAAAAGCTTGCATTTAACTAACTCAGACATAACTTTGTGATTTTCTTTGGCAAAAGGACTCCAGACTATTCAGCCAGTCATCAAAACGTGTATTCAGCGTAACCACCAGGACACCTGAGCAGCCTGAGAATAAACTACAGGAAGTGGAGCTGCCTGGAAGGGATAATTTTGGCATTACAGAATACCTAGAAAAAGATTATTAAAACTTGCACCTTGTGATTGAGAATAGAAATTCTGTTACTGTCCTCCAAAAAAACTCCCAAATTCTTTTAAACAAAGGAACAAATACATCTTTGCACACTCATGCCCCATAAGAGCTACACAGACACCCAACTCTGTTATCATCCTCCTTTTTGAAACGAGTATGCAAATGCATTGACTAGTACACTGGCCAGGCCACTTAGCTTACTTCTTAACTTTTAAGTTTTGTGATAGGTTATTAAAATTCAAGATGAAAATATTGCAAGTGATAAATACTTATACAAGCTATCCGAAGATAAAAAAATGATTTTAAGTAATGCTGCTGATAATAAAACAGCATGAACTCTGTGTTTATGATCTTCTGTATACAGGTCAATGCATTTATTGTTTGTCTGATTTGTGTGGATGCTACAGTAACAAAAGATGAATACAGAAAAGAGATGAAGACTAGGGAGGTGGGTGGGTCATAAGTGGAAGTCTAGAAGTTATTGGAAAGCAGATACAAGCACACTGGTAAATACCTCTTTTCCCCATAGACATTTCACAGGTGGGATTTAGATGGATTCTTATTCAATGAACTTTTAACTACTGTCTTCCCACAGCAGCAATAAGATGGAGGTACAGTAGGAATGCCAAATCAGACCTCTCCCAAATGGATCTGTTCCACCTACTCTTTAATGCCTCTTCTTTCCTCACGTACTCCTCTGTATTTCCTATTTTCTCCTCAAAGCAAATTCACCCTTCTTTTTCCAAATTTGGCTTTAGAAGAGAAAGAAATTAAGAGAATTACAAACTACAATATTAAAAGGTAAAATATATAGTGTAAACAGTCATTTGTCTCTAGAATATTTAGGAAAGAATATAATGCATACGCAAATCAAGACATATTAACAAGCATCTTCATTTAGCATAGCTGTAGATGGAAGCTTCTTTGGTCTACGCACTCTTGACACCCATCTTTCTCTTCACAGCCTCCTAAGTGGTAGAGTAAATATTATATAATATAATCCATGGGGGAGCCCAGAATACAGGTTTTTCTCCTCTTCTCACTCAATTTTAACAGTTATATACACTTTTCTATCCATTTTTCCTAGCTTTTCCTTTCTCTGATTACAGACCTTCATCTTACAGCTCTGTCTAATTCCCATCCCCCCCTCCCTTTTTTTAAAGTACCTCCCAAAGGTACATAATGAAGTGGTAGTACACATAAAAAGTGGCTGAAAGAACTGTATTAGCACAGTGAAAACCCCACATAAATGTTATGCAAATTTGTTATGAATCAAACCTGCAGTGCAAATTTACTACATTGCTGAATGATTATAAAATAGCGATTTGTCTTGTATACATTTTTAATGTATTCCAAACCATTTGTATTAGATTGTCTGTTTCTGTTAGTCAGATCATTCAAATTTTTAAGTGCAAAGTAAATATAAAGTGTTACATTTTTAATAGTATGCAGTCATACCACATACTTTTCTTGCTTTCTACCTCCACTGTGGTCCAGGAACACATAATGGTTGTTTTTCCCTAGTTATCTAATCATTATACTAAATGTGAACCTGTTTGCTATTACTTTACATTTTACAATTATCATTGCAAGAACTACTTTCAGTGTGCTAGGAACAATTGTGAACCTTAGCAGTTAATGGAGTATGGCTCCTTAAATTTAATGCTTTGTATGTGCACACAAAAAGGAAAAAGGGAAAAAAGGTTTTAATATTTTTGCTTAGTTGTACACAAAATTACAGGCATCTGGAGCACAAACATAAATGTATTAATTATATACCTACTACTTAAATTCTAGTTTCTGCTCAGTTCCTGAATTTGGTGATTTTAAAACGGGCAAAGTTAGTTCCATTTCAATTATTCTGCTTTTCTGTCTCTAAAAATAAGAAACCAGTACATTCTATTTGCTTTGCTCACCATGCATTTCCTTTATCAAATGAGACAATTATGCAGGAATTATGAGTTATACTTCCTTGAAATTCATACTGGCCTTGATAAACACCAAACTGGTCAAATCTAAGGAATTAGCTCTGCTATTTCTTCATTAAAAATAGGCTGAAGTTGTTTTTATCACTTTAGAAAAATTTTAGTTGCATAAGCTTTTCTGAAATAAGCTTCTGAAATAAGCTTCTGAAAATACATATAACCCCATTGTTTCTTACCTTTTTAAACACAAAGCACTACAGTTGTATTTTCATATGGTGATAAATGTTATCACCTACAGGGCTATTACAATGTATAGTCTATGATAACATTGTCACAGAACACATGCATATTTTATAGCAGAAGAGGAAGTGGAACAAGAGAGAGAAAGAAAGCATCATGGTTCAATGACACAGGTTTGGGACATTTTGGCCAAACGGGCACCATCCCAAGTAAAAGCAAAAGGGGGAGCATAGGCTGTGAATGGTAAAAGATCTTCAACTTAGAAGAAAAGATTTATCTGTAAAAAAATCATTGGGATCCATGAACTATCAGGTTGTCACGGGAGTAATTACAGAGAATAACACTCCAAGGCACTAAAAGATTTGTTCCCATCAGTATTCATCACAAAGTAGATAGGGTAGTACTTAATTGAAGAAAACGGAACAAAATAAAAAAATGGGAAGAGGTTTACCAAGCAAGAGACATCAAGAAAAGCTGAAAGAATCTAATCTATGGAGGCAGAAAAACAGAAGATCAAGAGGGGAAAGAGGCAGTTCAAATACATAGATGGTGTGTCAAAAACAAAGAGGATGAACTTGCTGGGTGGAGAAAAAAGAAGTAATCTATTTTTTTGCAGAAGTGTAGTCTCAGGTCAGATATAGTCTAAATTTCAGGATAATTAAACACAGGAGCTAGCTTCTTCAGCAAGTTCTGGAAGCCCCATCACTGGAAGTTTCCAAGATCAGGTCAAAAACCAATTAGAACAGATTGTGTAGGCATGCATGATCCAGCCTCATGGCAGGATAATTTCTTGTGGACCCTTCCAGTTCCATTGTTCTCTGATTTCAGTCGTGCCCTACTTCTTTCAGGTAACTGAACTGTGAAGCTGTAAGGCAACAGGATAACAAAAATGTTGTTTTAGGGAAAAAGTTTAAACACAAAAGCCAAAAAAAAGAAAA
Organism: Apteryx mantelli; assembly: GCF_036417845.1. NCBI lineage: Eukaryota > Metazoa > Chordata > Aves > Apterygiformes > Apterygidae > Apteryx > Apteryx mantelli. Next base: position 50,669,851 of record NC_089979.1, on the reverse strand, counting down.
GAAAAAAAAAAGGAATACTCATTGTGCATGTAGAATATAATTAATAGTTATGAAGGAACTTAAGTGTAGAGCAGTTAAGCTACCTTAAAAGATAACACTTTCCGTACCAATAAAAACTTACCACCCTATCAATAAGTCTGGGAAATGCAGACTGGTCAATCTTACTTTCTATGAGGAAAGTTGTTTGAACTGATAAATGCAAGCAGTCATAGGGTCATAGGTCACTCAGGAAAAGGAGATAAAGGTCACTTTGAAAACGTGTGCTTGATATTCTCTCGTCCCTTAAGACCTGAAGAGAGCACAACTCATTTAACGGGGACATGAACATATATGATTGCATAATGAATATTATTATTTTGCTTGGAAAAGATTTAAACAGGTGACTAAGAGAAGAAGTATTTTCCTTTAACAATCTTCTGAGCCACCCAGTCAACCATGGAAGAGCTCTTTTGGCAGGTTTAAGAGTAGCAAATTATTGGGTTTTGTTAATTTGAGTATGCTGGCTGGGGTTTTTTTTTTTTTTTTCTTAATGGCAGTCAAGATGCAAAACTGCTAGTAGCTCTCAGGGAGGAAAAGAATACTATTTTTGGACATGGGGAAAAAAGAAACTCAACTGACCTCACCTTCCATGAATGCAATCTTCAGCACATACAGAATACAAAAGTGAGTGCACCAATCTACATTATTGTGTATAACACAAAAGCACTAATGTACCTGTTTTTTGTTGGCATTTCATGCTTTTGTAATCTTTTTCTCAAAACTTTCAATAAAAATACTTTTGAAAACCTGAAAAAGTAATGGTGACGCCTGCCAGCCTTGCACAGTACCCTGTGGCAGACAACTTTTTGGTCCAGAGCCTGCCCTCTCGCCCTTCTCAGCTCAGGCTGAGAAGATTTCAAATCAGGAAGCTGGTCCTCCTTGACCTAAGACCTGAGACCAAATAGGACATTCTTTAGGACTCTCTTTGGCAAACACTTCAGCACAGTGCTTGGGTATATTCCCTGCTAGCAGCTTGCAGAGTTTGGGAAGAGGGATAGCTGCAGCATAAAGTGGCAGCTGATGAAGGCACTCCTCCTACAAACTCGACTAAGAAGCTCAATTTGGACTTTCGAGAACAATCTTCTCTCACTTTCACCAGCCTCATGTGAGTCCTGAGGTTATACCACTCCTCTGAATATGCTGCTCTGCCCAACACACTTTACTATCTCCTAGATTACATAGCAGAGACAGAAACTCCCAGAATGTTCTTCTGTACTCAATGATCTCCAAGAGTTTATATTACAAACTGCATATTAAGGAGCTTATAATTCAGCTGCTTAAATTCCCAAGGAGCTAAACCTTGATTTAGCCACTTTCTAGCATGTCAGAGTTATAACTGTTTCTTCCTTTACTCTTCTTATTGTACAAATATATTTCAGTACTTACCTGAATCAAGTACAAGATGGAGATTCCAGTGCAAACATGTGTTTGGGAAAATAATAGCAATAATAAAATCTAGCTTGCTTGTACCTAGCTTAATAACATTTAGAGTGTATTTTCAACAGCATATACAAAAAGCTTTTTAACAAGAAGGACAGCATCATTAACCCCATTTTACAAATGAGGAAGCTGAGGCACACAGCTGTGATTTACCCACGAAGTAAAATGCCAAATGCTACAGTCTACCATTTTAGCTACAAGAGGCCTCGTAACAGACACTGTTCCTGTTGCATACACTGTGTGAGGGCCAGCTGAGGAAGGCCTTCAGAATAAACTCCAAGTCCCTCAGCCTTGGAGCTGTGTCACTTCTTTATCACATGGTACATGGGCATGTTGGCCCAGCCTGAAAACTTCAATATTGCCAGAAGATGAGTTCGTCAAGAAAAGACCTTCATGTGGCAATGTGTAGATGCTCACAGAACATCTACAATATGCACTGAAGGAGGGTGAAGATGCCCCTTAATCCAGCTCTGACCCAAGATGCTACGGCCATACTGTGCAATGATCTTAGCTTAATTTCCAGAAGCAGTGTAGCTCTGTTAGTACAACCTGCCCAAAGCTAATAAAAGCCCTGCCTATCATTAGCTTGGCCCAGTGCCACCCTGACATGACCAGATTGCCTTGGGTTAGCTGGGGCTGTCACTGTATCTTCCTCCTTAAACAAGCCAGGCATGCCCTGTGAGAGCCCCAAAATGACATTGGAGCAAAGCTCATAAAATGTATGCAGAGTTTTTTTATAGATCAGAGCACACATCAGAAACAGATACACTGTCTGGTCTGACTCCTGTCTACAACTGGGCATGTCAGCCATACCAACAGATCCTAGAAGGGTTCAGCCCAACCCAGCAAGCATGTAAGAAAGGAATGGAGAAAAAATAGTATGGACATCCCAACGTATAGCATTACAGCTTGTTTTTTAACCCGTGATCAAGGAGGTGGCCAAGCCAGTCAGGTTCAGTTGGAAGAGACAAAGCTAGGCCTGAAAAAACGAAGCATTTGGGAATGTGTTTGAAAGCCACTGGAGGTCCAGCAGACTCATCAGACATTAAGATCATCCTAACAGTCAAGCAGCGACAGCATGCCATTTTGGTGTCTCATGTAGTTAAACCTCCTGGTTGGCAAAGTTGGAAGAGTAGCCTTATTCTCTTCCCTTCCCTCCTGCACAAAAATTGAAAACTTGAGAAACAAATAACAAATGATGACCAATTATTATTTAAAGTGTTTTATTAGCACTGCTTTGTGGACTTCCACAACAACTAAGGTTATCCATAGTTTGATACTTTAAAGCATGTAAAATCTGCAGGTAAAAATCTGTTCATCCCACATACAAACCCCAGAAGGTCCCTGCATGGGTGAAACAAGCCCTGAGGTTAAAGCAGACATTATCAGTACTCAAACCTCTGGCCCACAGTTGTTACAACAGTCATTAGGATTTAAAAAGCAGCTTTTTCCAACTACCTCTTGAACAATTCTGAGTTAGTGATTAGTAGATCCATAAACATCACAACCCATTCGTCATAGCCCTATCCCTTCAATGCTGCCATTGAGAAAGCAATCAAACGATAGCTCTTCTATTTTATGGTCTCAACAGGAAATTGTGGTTTCACTACATCTGGGGTTTCCTTTACTCTTTTGGACTGTAAGAATTGTGTTTAATTCCATTTGTGCACAATGTGAATGTATATATAAAGTGAAATGCTTCCATGTATAAATCTGACTAGCTAGCAAATAAAGGTACAGAAAATCTCCCGGTTAAGAGGTGCATTACCAAATACCAGATTCAACAAGTTAGTTAACAGGGGAAAATCAAAGTTATTCTAATATGTGATTAGCAGGTGAGGACTCACTGATGTAACAACCATTCTGGTGTTCCTGGTAACTGAAGTGAGCAACCTGAGTTAAGCTTAGTAAATTAATTTCATGTAGTGAAATCAGTCTCTTCATACCATACCAAAAAAAGGTTAAAAAAACCCAACCCCACCCCAAAACCATTATGCAGTAAAACAAACCTGAGAAAAGAGATTTGTTTTGAAATAACAATAATCCCTGAATGAAGGACAAAGCAGAAGAGTGGTAATAACAAAAGATAAAATAAGATGCGCAAGCAGTGACATGTTTAAGTAGGGCTTGCAAATACCTCTGACTATAACATCTTTTTCAGCTGTATATTAATTTGCCAGATTTTAACTATTTGGACTGTAATTTTTCATATTAGGTATCTGTCTTAGGGTACATTGAGTGTTTTGGAAAGTTCAGTTGAAACCAGCTCAACTGTTTCTAAGAAAGAAGGGAAAACGTGATCTTTCTCATGCGAAAAGAAGAGAAGAGAAGAGAAGAGAAGAGAAGAGAAGAGAAGAGAAGAGAGAAGGGAAGGGAAGGGAAGAGTCTGAATACATTTAAGAGAGAAACTTGGAAATTGCATCCTTAGAGGAAGGACCCAAAATTGCACAGTACAGTCACCCTGATATCAGCCACATGACTTTGACTGTTCCTATGAAAAACAGTGCTGGTGTGACTAAGTTAGTAAACCTGAAAAATAAAAGCATTGTCTGCACATTCAGGAGAGAATTGTTAGCATTTGATAGCTAAACTGTAACAGATCCCTCAGTAAACATGTCACATCTGGAAAAGACTTTCCTTGCCACTCTGACTTTCAAGAACTGCTAGGATGTCACACAGGTGAACCGAACAGGGGCAGAAAATCTCCCGTTTGTCCTGCAGTTCACACTGCTGGCACACTGAGAGAGTGAAGGACAAAGAGGAAGGAAACAGTTTCACCTTAAAGTGGGGGACCTGAGATGTCATGAACATACAAAAAGCTAAAGAAAGGTACATTTTTTTTTAAAATAAGACCCTTACTCTGAACAGCATGCCTTTAATTTAAGTGACTGAGTTCCCCTTGGGTAAAATTGGAATTATAATGGCACCTCACTTCATAGGATAAAGAATATTTGCAGATTGCTCAAATACTGTCATGAAGAGTGCAACAGAAAAGTCCATGAAGGAATGAATTAATCTGACTTAAGTACCAGGCTTCAGTTGTGTGGAATAAGTATGGCATGGGGCCACATAACTGAACAAGGAAAATAAAATATAAGCCATTTATTTTGTGAGCACTTTCCATCCTGTCCAATGAAAGTATAAGAAGTCCTGCAGGGAGAGTACCCCCCACACACACCACTTTTATACGTGGCCTAATAATTGAGAGCAGTAACATAACACATATATGCACATGAAAGCTAAACGAAGGGCATGCTCTTTCGAGTTCTTGGTAGCCTTTTAATTAAACAAACATAATATGAAACCATTGTAATATATTCTACATTTACAATGGTAGAAGTGTTTGGAATAGCTTTAGCAAATGGCTTTATTTTTCTTGAGACTAGACATTAAATTCTTCAGGCATCCCTCTGACTCATTTTCAGTATGAAACAGAATGTGGCACAACAGGCAAATGGGAGGGATATCTGCTGAATATATTTGCTGTATCTTAAAGTCTATTGTGGAACTTACTGTTCATCCTCAAGATTCCTTCTTTTGCGCTGTGTATTTAACATTTAGGTCTGGCATACACTGTAAGTATGTTAGAATGGCTACGGTTAACCAAGCCTCAGCGTAATGAGACAAAGGGAGAAAGGGAACACTGAGGGGGACAGGGAGGGAGAGAGAATAGCGTAACAGATTCTACCTGAACCTCAACTAAATCTTCTGCCAGTAGAATACTGTCCAAAAAAAGCCTTGCAATACTGAAACCACTGAAGAACTGAAAAATTCACAGTGACTTATAAAGCGAAGTATACAATTTGCAAAACTACTACGCCCTACAGTGATAAATTTAGCACAAACAGGATGGACATTAGAATGATTCCTTCTGTCCTTTAAGTGAAATTTTCTGGAGAGCACACTTTTCAGGTTTCCTCGCATACATGCATTATTTAAAAGATTACAGGGAATACACACTTATAAAGATATTATTTACCTTTTTCTTCCTCTGGCCTAAGAGGTATTTTGCAGTCAGGGCAACCACAAAAGCACTGCACTAAAGTCTATCCTCTTAAATTAATGAAACAACCAGCACAGGCAGATTAAAACTTATGACCAGGCAGAGGGAGACAAGACAACCTCAGTAAATATTTAAGCTATTTGGCTGATCAACCATTTTGGCAACTGCTCCTTCAGTGCTAATGCACACATGCCATGGCACATGTGTACACAAACATAAACATAGCTGCAGTCTCTCTGAAATATCACAAAGTATTTCCAAGCCTCACTCATCCCCATTATCTATCCCAACCTCTTTTCCTCCTCAATCTTATCTTTTTAAAAAAGAAATTACTCAAAAAAAATCAAGCCAGGTTTGCTGCTAGCCAGTTCCTGGTGCTCCCTACAAGGGTGAAGGGTCACAGCAACATGCGAAGCTCATGGGCTTGGGTGACTGAAGCTCACTCATGTCGTGGAGCTGGGAAGTTACGCCCCTATGAGCCCTCCTTCTGCCACTCTGCCCTTCTCCTCGACACGCACCGCAAACGCACTGATCCATGAAGGCAGAGGGAGTAGAATGAAAGAAAGGTGATGAGTTGACAGCATCTGCTAAAGGATGTCCAGAGAAACAGCTGCTGAATGGTGGAGATGTGCGAGAGCTGGCATTCAGCCATAGGCTCCTAGTAGAAGTCGTCCTTTGGAGAGGATAAAATAAGAGTAAATACGTGTTTGGAGTGGAGTGAATTTCCTCCTCAATATCACGCCTGCTTGTGGAGTCTGTACTTTAATCTTTGTAATGCTCAGGAACAACGCTGTACAGCAATACACTTAATTACGCTGGAGGCAGCAGCTCTCCACCCATGTCAATCACTTCATCCAACACACACGCACACACATACACACGCACACACAGTATCGCTTCCTCTGCTTCATAGACATGAAAAAAATACTAATTTAAGCATATCAAAACACATTTTTATAACGTATAAAGATAATACCCAATGGACTCCTGAGAGATACATGAAATTAATCCCAGTTGTGAAGGTCTTGATATTAGCTCTTCACTCCTGGGACGAATTTAAAATCCCACAAAAGCCCATGATTTATTTCCTTCCTACACAACAGCAACAAACACTCACATAATTTTTAAGTAATGTAAAATATCACTTTAAAGCCATTCACATGCATCTAAGAGAGACAGAGAGAGAGAGAAGGGAAGGAAAGAATTAGTTGTTTTGAGAGGTGAGCACTTAAGGGTCCATTCTACCTGTATAATTCCCATAAATGTTATGTTTATGAATTGAACAAACAGGGTGAAGAATTGTTGGCACAAAAAATGCCTTTCATCCACTTCCTATGTTTTAACATACAGAGTCTCTTCTAATGGCTAGTTAAAGGTTTTAATAAAGTATTGCTCTTCCATTTCAAATTTGTACATCAAGTAGATGTAATTATCATGGCATCTTTCTGGGCAAAGGATTTTAACTCACTACGAAGTATGAAGTTTCTTGGGTGATGTTTGCAAAGAACTAAAACTTAAAGTTCTTAAATTGGGTGGGGGAAGGAACTCTGTCAAAAGCTAGTTATATTTCCCACATTTTTGGAAACTTCTCTGCTTAAAGACAGTTGTGATATGATACCTCTTTAATTGGTTTGTACTGGATAGGGAGTGAAATCATGATTCCATGAACAATCTCTGACAAATCTATTTACTTTGATAGATTCCGGACATCATCCTGAAAATTTCCAGACAACCGAAGACCAAATGTTATCATTTACACCTGTGCAACTCGGTGACATGCGTGGTTCACTGCCATTGTTTCTGAGTTAAATTGCTCTGTGTATGACGTCACACGAGACTGCCACAGCAGCAAACAATGTGGATAAAAAAACAAAAAAAGAGAAAGATCCGAGTGCTGAGTGAGCACAGTAGGTAAGAGTTTACATTTCAAAGAAAATATATGAATTATTTCATTTTCATAATGTTTTATTGCATTAAGATAAGCTATCATTAAAATTAATGGGACAGAGGTTTTTCTCTACCTTCTAAAATCTTATTACAACATAGGATGGAGCTAAGAAAACCATTTTCGGGTTGACACTACCTCCCTTTTCGTTTTATTCTGAAAATTGTACAAAAAGAAATTATATTTCCTTACCTCTGTAGTTTAGAAAATGATAGTATTTAAGTCAGTAAGTAATGTACCACTACAAATACAATAGCACCATGGCAAAAATAAAACAGCATAAGCAATGTAAATTAGTGCTAAAAAGGATACAAGAGGCGCCGTTAGCAACACACAAAGAAAGTAATTGAAGTTTTTTTCTACAGTGCGGCTTTCTGCAAGGCATTTAAAAGTTTCAGCCCTTCATCAAAATCCATATTCTTGCATTTATGACTTTAAGTCACTGCTGAATGCCAAGATGAGTGTAAAAAAAAAAAGGTGAATTATTCAGCTGAGAAGATCCATAGAAACTTAAACATCCACAACCATTTTCTTTTCAACCAGGGGCCTATTCCCACCACCAATTTGCAGGGATTCTGTGGCTAAGTCCCATCACTGCTAACAGGGGTAACTATGCACAGTACCTCTGACGTACATGACCAGGAGAGAAAAAAACCTTCCACTTGTTTTACCGACCCACAAAATCCAGCCACTGTTGCAGTGAAATTGAACAGTATCTTGCAATTTCATCCCTTAATTGGGAGCCCAGCACCTGGCAGAAGTCCAGGGCTCTAGCTCAGGCTGTTTATCTTCCAATACTTTCAAGTCACTTACTAGCCAAAAAAGAAATTACAATGTGATTTAAAGAGAAATCAGTCAGCTTGCAGACCCATTCCTTGCCTTCCCCCTCCTTTTTTTATTATGGATGGTTGTAACTGTACCATAAGTCTGATCCGTTCATCCCTGCAAACAGCTGTCCCACTGTGATGCAAGAAAAAACATTTGTGAAAATGTTTGGTTTAGGTTTAACTATATCCTTTCTTCGAAGTCCTCCAAAAAAATCCCAGCAGCTTTTCACAAACATTTTTCCTATTTTAAAAACATACCTGTTTCAGTGCTATGTCTGAATAAAGAAATTGCACACGCGACAATGCGACACCGTAAGAATTTCATACATGGCATGGAGTGCTGAATCGCCCCCTCCTGCACCCACCACTTCCCACCACCAAACAGCTTCTGCTGCAAATTGTCCAGAGGCATTGCATCAAAGTCAAAAGAGATTCCCTTTAAATGACCTGCTGTTGACCAAATCCAGGATCTGATGCCTCCAGTCCCTCACTTAGACACCTCTCTTGGTGATTTAGTGGGAAAAAGCACAGATCCTAAGGCAGCTCACAGAAGTTATGTATCAAAGCGGCACCACCATGAGTAGGAGATGCCACTGCACACCCATGTGGCAAAGGAGAGAGACTCAGCCACGCTGAGGATGCTTCCTGTTGAAACAGGGACAGGGCTCTGCTTTCAACACACTTGATGAAGAAGGTAACAAAACTTGCACAGACATCAGATGAACCTGGTGAGCCAGGCAGTGAACTCATCCCAGATCACACTACAAATAATTTTTCAGCTGCAAGTGAAGTTTTGCTTCTTCGTTTCCTTAGAAAGAGAGCTTCTAATTTGAGATACGTTATTATAAAATCTGTTGTTATTTTATTAAATTGCCAAAGTGCAGAACATTTCTAAAAACGGATTCTGATACTCCGTATGTTTTCCAAAACACTATGACACACAATAGCAACTCCAGAGCATTTTGGACAGTTAATGTAAAATACTGTTACTCAGTTTTTAAACATAAGGAAGACCTTAAGTATATTTGACAAATCCCAATTAGAATGATTTGGAATTTGTTCAGGAACAACTGACTTAGCTTCTTCTTCACTTGCAGTTAGCAAAGTCTTACATAAAGGAAAGCTGTGGAAACTTTTTTCTAGATGTCTTGACCTTGTTAGACAAGGATGTGATACTACAACCTATACAAAGTCTTCCACAACAAAAGCCAACACGAGAGTGCTTATGATGTCATTTCCCACTCTGAAAATTTTTGATGTATATGAACAACATTCCTGGATCATAAACTAGAATTGTTTGAAGCAGAAATTTCCCATTCTTGCATTATGGATAATAATAAAAACATTATATAATGCAATACAAGGAAATTCTATCTTGGGGTTCTGATGACAAGCTACTTGAGCTACACTTCTGTGCTTTATAATGTCACCAGAACTCTCAGTGGAATTATATATAGAATAAATGATAGGCAATGGTGAATTACAAGGCCATAATACATACAGTAAGCACCTAATATAGTCTTATAAATTACAGACTTTTATAGCTTTATATTTTACACTGTAATGTCACACACCACTGTGACACAACACTCCAATTTGAGACATGATATCACGTTTAAGGAAAAAAAAGAGAAAAAGCAGCAGCAGCAGCAGCAGCCCATATTATGGTAAAGTAAAATTTCTTTGGAAGTATATGGATTTACAATTTTAAAAAGGGAGACACAGAGATCAAAATACAGGCCTCGAGGAAGACAGTAAGTGTCAGACAACATCCAGCATTTCCCCTGTACTGTGGATAACAAATGTTAGCTTTTGCCTAACACTAGGCCCTGCTGTATGAGAGATCCCCAGCTGGATTCTGCACTCGAGGGATAGGGCAAAGGGTGCCTCACATCATTGAGCAGTGACTTCTCCAGTTGATTAAGAAGCGGCACTGATGGGCTTCGCTGGGATTCCCATTCAGAGCTCTTCAGCCTGACGGATAACGTTGCATTTTGGGGGTCTAAAGGACAATGGTGTAAAGTGAGGGGCTGGACCTGAGGGAATATCTGGAGCTCAGATCTGGATCAAGACCACTTCTGCTTCAGAGGAGGCAGGAAATTAATTAATTAAAAAGTTAAAATTAGCATCTCCTCAGTCTGATTTCCCAAAGAAATGAAGCATATGCTACCAAACAGCATATCCGCCTGTGAATACCCCACTTCATAATTTTTGGATCCACTGGCTAACTGAAACTAAATGTGGCAGAAAAGAAAAGGACTTTGTGCTATTAAGTCGCTATAAATTCTGTGAAAATATACAGCCAGGTAGAACAGAATTACTCTCATAGTGCAATCATTGAGGTAAAACTGCAGCACTTCTAGATGCACCTTATTAGATCCCAGAGAATCCACACCATAGAAAAAAGGACAGGACAGTCTCTCAGTTGAATAACCCAAGAGTGGGAAAAACTTTAGTCAATGTTCCTACCATATTAAACATCAGACAATTCAGCTGTAACAAACAAAAACATAGGAAACCACAAGCACAGACCAGTTTGCTGGTGATACACAAGTAACGTATACAGGTGAAAAAAGGCACATGCACTCTGTACTGTTATCACTGGGTAAGTTGCCCTATGTGTGCACACATTAGCTGCTCTCTGTGCTGGGTAGCAAATGAGATTACTGATAGCTTTAGAGGACACACCTCAAAACTATAGTTTAAGGTGACAACACTCGGGGAAAGGGAGGAAAAACGGATGAAGAACCAGACAGAGCATGACTCTCTCACTTGAAAATACAGCATGTGCCCCTGACCAGAATGCTACTCATACTAACATCTAAACTAAAATAGGACATCACAAACCTATTTTTGAGATATACTCATATTCGCCCCTCACTGTGACAAAGAGAAATGCCATAACGAAGGAACTCAAGAGGACTATTAATATACTTGAAGGCAGGCACTTGCCCAAGTAACCTTCTGAGGTGCTGCCATATTGCAGAGGTCAAAGCCAGTCTTTTTTCTTTGACCCACCCACAGCGGATCTCTGGGAGTTTGGATGACAAAGGAGTTGGCTCAGCTGCCTTTTGTTTTACTTTTCAGGAAAGGGAACCTCCACGCTGTCTCCCTAATTGTTACGATTGGTGAAATGTGGCTGAAATAACTCCCACTCTGAGGACATAACAATAAAAGCAGAACTGCCATTGAAAATGCTCTTCTCTGTAGATCAAATCCAAGCAGTTTTAATCAGACAACCACATCCAACTTAAATGAGAGTTTGACTTACAAAGGACCCAGGAAAATGAGTGAAAGGGTTCTGGATTTGCCCCTGTTTGTTGACACTTTTCTATCACTAGAAAGATCATGATTTTAGCAGTCTAGCAAATATCCTACAAATGAATGGACTACACCTATGTACACCACGTAAAATGTATAGGAGATTAGCAGCACTGACCACTGACCACATCTTTCTATTTAACTGTATGGTTTAAAAGTTTCTGTATTATTCTACATATTGATTCCTTTTACACTGGAAATCATCAATATCCAGAGATGCTACTGGTTGACGAGATAGACAGGGCTCTAAAACATGTGCGAGATGATCCCTTATGAAACTGTTCCCTGATGAGGCTGCTGAGCGCTTAGCTGTTGATAACAATACACAGACTTCATTGAGAAAAGAAATACCACTACGGCCTGGCAGCGCACTATACAAACAAAACACAGTCTTCCTTTAAACATAATTTCTTTTTCTCTCTCTTCAATCAAAATTTACTTTGCTGACAAAGAAAGCAGTATACACATTTCACAACCACTGTCAGGTGGCAAACATGGTTGTCTTCTTGATAGCATATTCAAACAGCTAAATAGCAAATAATGATTTAATTTTGCTCCTCAAAGTACCTACTGTGAGTCCAGAACTAGACATCAAATCAAGTACACAATTATGATAGAGTAAGTGTGCAATGATAGAAAAACAAAAAAAGAAACAATTACCAAAAAGAAATAAAACCTAATTAGTGGTTATTAAGTGGTTTGGGGTGCTAACAACCGACAAATAGTTTCCATACTCTGAGAATTGGTTTTCCACTTTGCTGCAGTTGAACTTTTCTTCTTCTCTGGAAGCAGACAAAAAAAATGACATTGCCTGCTACTACAGAAGCAAGGCATTGCTATGTAAGCAATCACTCTCTGGTGGAAACCTTGGTTATCTTATTTTGCTGGCTTCTAAATAGGCATTCTGGTTATGAATACAGGGTCGCACTATTGCATATTCCTAGAGCAACCGAATCAAACGCAAATACTGAGTTGCATTCAACTCCTCTGAATAATCCTGAATGCATTCCTCCAGGGCGAAAATCTTAGAAAGTATAAGAAATGACATTACACTTGTTTGAAAGGGAGGAAATGAAACACTGGCCTGCTAGGAGTGGCACAGTGCATCATGCCACCATGCCAGGGATCAGGGTTCAGGCTAGTCTTTTAGTTTTTAGCCTTAGGGGAGACAGGATATGGTTCCAAAATAATGTGTTTCAGTGTCTGAGAAGGGAAAGCAAGTGCAGCAGCACTCCATCTGGCAGGCCGACTTTCCTCTGAAGTTACACAGAAAAAGAGAAGGACTTTGTGTTCGGGGTGGGGGTTGGGAAAGCAAAAGATTTGGCATCTCCAGGAAATAAACTTAAGATTATGCTGATGCATTATCTGAATCTTTCCTAAGGAGGCAATAGAAAATTTAAAAGTTAAATCGAGTTGTCCATGACGTGCTCAAGACCATTTAATGGGAAACTCCTGCTGATATTATTCATGAGAGACACATTTCTTACCAATACAACTAAAATAAATACAAAAAAATTAAAAAAAAAAAATCCTAAGTACAAAACCTTTTACTATTTGATAATGGGTAGTGAAGAGGACAGATGCATTTTCATGAAAGGCACCACATGGAAGAGAAATTTTCTCCTCTTTTATTTTTAAAAAGGGTGCCAGATGCAAATGTTTCACTGGACGCCTATAAGTACTTAAAATACAAAACACCTTCTTCAAATGCATTAAGCACACAGTGAGGCACTTTAAATACATTTGCTTTGTCAGACAGGCAGCTGGCACCACTTTTGTAATGAACAGGGCAAACATTCTGTCCAGTGAAAATGTTACCAAAATATAGCAGGAGGTTCAGCTTGACTTGCAATCACAAATATCAAAAGCAGGTTCCACTCATTACTTTTCCTAAGGATAAAAAATACTGACTGGCTCTTATACTCTAGGAAGGCAAGAAGAGTTTAGGTTCTCCTTTTAAATAGGTCTGCATGCGTGTTGTGCAGAAGGCGAACGCCAACCCCAGCTCCTCTGTTCTGTCATCTCTGACAGATACAAAACAAAAACGCATCTTTAAACCCTCCTTCCTAGCCTTTGCCAAATATGCACTGTTTTGTGGGTGATTAAAAACCTCCACTGATCTTAATTATTCTGTCATAGTAAATATACTTATAAAACCTCCAGAGGCCAGTAGCCCTATCAGCAAAAGTATTAGTTAAAAACATGCGCTATCAAACTTTTCATGCCAGCATTTGGCCTAATTAATTCTGTCACCTCCTAGATTTCGGGAGAAAAATAGAAAAAAAACAAACAAACCAATAAACCTAGCCTTTCAGAAAGCAAGATGTGCCTTTTGTCAACCTGCAAAATTTAGCATTGAAATAAATCCAGTACAGAGTTTGTCTCTTTTACTTAAAAGTGCAAGAGAAAAAAAATTCCTGAAGATTGAGAGAAAGTTATTTTTAGAAAACTCCCCCCCACAAACACAGAGGGAAATGCTAATTCCACCTGAAACTGTACTTTGGGTTTTAAAACGCATTTATAATTTACTGAACTGAGACTTGCTTGTTCATATCCCTTTCCCCTCCTTTAACAAAGTTAAAAGCAATGTTTAGAGCAAGCTCTATGCATGCAGCACAGCCACACCTAAAATATAAGCCAATACTTTCCCTCCCCCTCCCCCAAATTCATGAGCGGCCACAGCTGGAACTGTTTTACACTGGCCGGCTGAGTTGTGTGCGAGCGTTCGCCTCAGCTTTGTCTGCAAAACTGAAAGAAGCTGGACTCAAAGGTACTGCTCTGTCCCCTGAGGCTCGCGGGTAAACATGAGCCCCGGCCCCTGGCTCCCTCCTGCTAGGGTCAAGTGACATGGTGTCAAAAGCTGGCCAAAGAAAGATCTCGAAAAGCAGGCAATGAGGAAAAGATTTTGCCTTACTGGAGATAATAAAGAGCACACAGTTGGCTCTCGCATTTTCCTACTATCTTGGAAGCTCAGTAAGAACACAACCATTTGAACATTATGGCTCCTACTGTAGCTATTGGGCGCTTGTAACGATCATTTCTCCGCTGCATTCCCCAGTGTAGTTAGGGCGTTTGAGGGGTTGGCCCAGCTCTGCCAGGTCCAGTTGGACTGAACCCAAGTTTGGGGACAGCTGGGTTACGGAGCCACAAGCACCAGAGCTGAAAATCCTTGAGCAGGAAAAGGCTCGGCCACATCCTCTTGGCATGGGGGGGAGCCAAGCCTGGCCTGGGGAAAAGGCGCTGCACGAGAGGGCAGGCAAGCTGAAACAAGGGTTGAGTTACTAACAGTGTGAAATATACATGCTGGAATATTGCTGACGGCTAAAGATACACAGAGTCTATACAAATTCTGGCAATTTGATGTGGAGGAACACAAGGAAAATGGAGGATGCACACAGAAGCAAACAAAACTTTTACATGTAAGAGAACACATTCAAGATGCATGTATACGTACATACATGCACACACAGAGGCATCAACTGGCTGTTTCAAAAGCCACATCTAAAATTTCATTTTAAAAAGCCCAGCTGCTTCTTTACCCTGATTTTGTCTTTAAAGACTTGGCTAAGCCGAAGGAGTGGCCAGAAAAGAAGAAGAAGAAGAAAAAAAAAAAAAACTTCAACCCATCTCTCTCAAATTCTTTTATTTCAGCAATGCATTAAGCAATCTCCCTGCAGAGTTATTCTCTTCTTCCTGGTGTGGATAAAGCTCCCCCTGGGGAGCTCTGTAATTTCCAGCTTCTCCGAATTCAGGTATTAGTAAAGACCGCTTGGGGACACGCAACAATATAACTCTACATTTTCAGGCATTCGGAGAGAACCCCCTAAGGGTCCCAAGTTCAAATTTCTGAAATGTAGGCATTGTAAAAGGAACCTCGGGGGACTCCAGCAATAGAAATCTGCTGAATTCAAAGCATTTCCTAAGCCCTGGCAGGAGCCTTTGCTCCCACTGGAGGCTTTTTATAAAACATGTGTTGCTGACATGTTGACAGATTGCTCAGTGAAGTGTTAGGTGCATACACAGGCTGGCCATTTAGGGGGACATCAGTTTACCCTTCATCTCTACCTGAAGCACCATGTTTTATACATTACCCGAGGACAGGCAGAAAACAGACACTTTCCAACAAAGTACAGTATCACTTGGCAAGAGACAAAAAAAAAAAAAAAAAAAAAAGCCCCCACAAAACTAGAGATATTACATATATACATACACAGAGTTGTACAGAATCTTCCAAATATCAAAAAGGTCAGAAAATAAATTAAGTGTACAATACCAGGCCTAGGCTTGAAATTGCCTCCATGTATCAGGCCTGCCACCCCTTTTCTACACAGGCCAGAGCTCTGAGGGTATAATGAGCAAAGGAATTTTCTAATGACAGCTGACTGTTGGGAGGTAATCTGATCAAAGGCCGATATTAAATCCAACTTCTGCTCATATCAGGGTATTAGTGATGTACGACTTAATAACCCAGCAGCTCCAAAAGTGCTGCCGTGGCAACAGGATGGAAATTGGGATAATAATGTATTCATGGTGCTGGCGACCTGGGGCTGCAGTGCGTGCTCTCAGGGGAGGGCACTTCACCCTGAGCCAGACGTGTCTGGGCAAAATCACTTCACAAAGGACAGGAGTTGAATACTGAAGAGCTCTGGCACTGATGAGTGTGTCGATAAGGGGAAGAGTGGAATGAAGTGAAGGGAGGAAAGGAAAAACATTTTCAGCAGAAGAGCTTGAGTGGTGCTTCTCTGAAAAACTGATGGGGCTCAAGAAGCTCTCCCCGACAAGTACAACCAAAATGGATAATTATTAAATGAACATAAAACTACATTCTCTGCAAAGTACTGAAGGATGGATAGCACCAGCTTACACAAAGTGACAAGATTTTCACATCAGGCTATATTTATCTTCCAGCACTTCCACTGTGCATAAAAGGGCCACTGCCTGCTACCATCAATATCCAAAATTCCTTTAACATTAAACAGCTTCTCAACCTTTCCTGCCCTTAAATCTCTCAAGGAAGAAAATCCAAGGAAAGGTCAGACAAGCCACACCTTTCTGGGTCTTGTAGCTGCATTTCCTGCATAAATGGAAATCTCCTTCACAGTATCCCCCCCAACCCTCCCTTTTTATAATCATTACAGCAATGCATGAAATATCAAAAACACACGTTTCTTTTCCTTTTGGTATTAAACCAGAAAGAAACTTGGCAATAGAATACAACCATTTTTGCACAACTATACAAATTAATCTAACATCAGTTCCTTTGATTCTCTAAATCAGGAAACAAAGATGGATATATGTGTTACTTGAATTCCATTTATTTTCTAGACAATAGACAGTGGAAAGAGGGTCTTTCTTTTATTCAGCTATAATTCAAATCTGCCTTAAAATACCGGAGTCATTTGGGGGGTTCTGGTGGCAGGCGTTTGCGGTGGAAACTTTTGTTGACTGTATTAGGGGAGGGGAACGGGCCCATTGTTTGACATTCTCTAAAGCCTTTCTTGCACAGTTTACTGGGCTATCCTCTTGCATAAATTCACAGCAGTTTAGATCACTCACAAAGTTATAGCAGAACCACTTCTGCTGAAGAGATGTTGAAGCCATAGTTTCATTTGGGGGGGGAGGGAGGTGGGGACCTAAAAACTGCTCAGAGCCGCTGTGTCAACCCCACAACAGGGATCCCAGGGAAATCCAGCCTATAGTGTCTCTGACATGTAAGGGAAGAGAAAACTTAGCATCCCTATTTCTATCTTCATGCTGTACCTAGCACCAACAACGTACACATTGTACTCTTAAGCGCTCTTCCTGCCTTTCCTAGTATTACAGATAATTTGCTAGTTTCAGAGTGTACTTATTACAGGACTGTCAGAGGAGTTTTTGTTTCAACAACACGTTAACTTTACTGCACTTATAAAAAACATTATGTGTCCCCTGTGATTCTGTGTGTTTAAGAGCAGCGAAATGTTATTGATCCCAGTGTGACAAATCAAGAGTTAGGTAATGTCTACAAAACTCAATTTTCTGCAAGACATAAAACCCTTTTTATGAAACCCTTCCTTAAGAAATTCAGGAAAAATACACACAAAAAATTCGAGCAGAAAGGTCAGGAACTATTTTTTTAAATTAATGTAATCTAATTCTAGTCTAATGACAGGCATATGACCACCAAGGCCAATTTAAACTAATATTTACTCTCACTACTGTAAAATAGTATGTGCAAACTCCTGATTTTTTAAGTCACTTTGATGTAATTAATAATCTTATTCAGAAAGCTTGAATTCAGTTTTCCTTTGGTGAGCATTCAGCTTCGAGTACACTGTAAGTTTCAGATTCATGCACAGGTTACATAATACGGATAATTTTCCAAGATTTTAGTCCAAACTGCTTATATATGATCTTAATGTACATTTACAGAACGAGTTGGCTTTTAAAAAATCTCAGCGATGAAAACCTCCCATTTAATTTCTCACGAAAGCTATACACTTGCCCAAATTCCTTTTTAGTAAACAAGTTTCTTTTTCTCAATGGTTACATAGAAGAAGTAGTGAAATACTAGGAGAGAGACATTAAAAAGCAAGAGCAACAATCCAGTTGTAATTTGTATGAGATCCACTTGCATCCACAAAAATTTCACAGATATGTATACATATTGGGATTTTTTTCCCCAACTGTTCAGGGACAGTAGGTACTGATACTGCATTTAATTAACAAGCAAATGTGATGCCCTCCGATGTGAACAATACTGAGCCAATCGCTAATGTTCTTAAAAAACAGATGTATTACATGCACAGTACTACTCCTGAATACTAGAGCACCCATTTTATATCCTTTTTCCTGCAAACTTGAAGCTGTCACAAGCCTTCCCTTGCTCCCTACCCCCTTTTTATTCCTTTTTGGTTTTAGCATCCCCTTAAAATTTGTTTTCCAGATCTGCCGGTAGTTCTCTCTATATTTCTTTTCTGTCTACTGCATTCATCATTATTCAGCTGCATTATAGCACTTAAAAAAAACATCCCAGCTTTGGAAAAAAAAAAAAAAAAAAGAAATCATTTGATTTTCATTGCCCTGGAGAGAATTAAATACCCCCAAGGAAAAATTCTGGTACATTCTCTGCACACATTTACATGCAGCCAGTGAAGTAAACATTTCCATAATTGCTCACTTCAGAACACGTTACCCAGTTCCTAGGTACAATAACTGTCAGGAGTCAATGAGGAATAAAGAATTTTCCTGAATCCTTGCACATAACCTGACTAGCATTAATAACTCCACAGTTGTACATAAGTTAAGAAATGGATTACTGCCAGGCAACAACCTTGCTCTGAACACTTTGGGCATAATGTGTTCTTCAAACTACCATTAACAAAATAAATAACTATTTAAAAAACCCTAAAAACTCAAGGCTATTGATAACAAAGTGTATTTCTCTCTCCATTAAAAATCATATAGTCAGAACTATACCTTTTTCTTAACCTTGGAAATTATAGTAACAACATATGGCTTCCATTTACTTCCATTTTACTTGTACTGTGAGCTTCTTTGGTGAAGTTGTCTTCTATTGCTAAATGACAAAATGAATGATGAAATTCAGTTGCTATGCTAGAAAAACAAAAAACAAACACTGGTGCCTAATCCCAAAGGAAAACTGGACTTCAGTTATGAATCATCCTTACCAGCAAATCTTGGATATCTTAAATAAAAGACTTTATGTACTTATAGAAAAGAAAACAAACATGATCTAAAAACTTTACTAGAAAGATCTTCCTTTTGCTCCTTATCATTAGAACCCAAGGTCAGAGAGTGTGCCACAAAACTTCAGTGCTTATTTAAACAGAAGTTCCCTACTACAAGGGACACCATTGAATAGTGCTAACACCAAATCTGCTCAGTTTTTATTGCATGCTTGCAGAGCTCTTCATATTGCTGAGACCACAATGAAGAGCCTTGTAAACACGTAATAAAACCAAGCCCATTGGATGTTACAGTATTAGCAATTTTTCTACAAAATGAAAGTATATCCACTTTGTCATCAGACTGTCTTTAAAAGCTTTCGCCCTTTGTATGGTTACTTAATCCTTTTTTGATGTTTCATCTGGAATCTGCCTAATTGGACTGTGAAGAAAGCTCACCTACTTGCTCTTTTTAAATGTGACATTTTATTTTTGGGGTTTTTTTTAATGGTTTATCTAGACAATCAACTTGGGAAGACAATAAAAGTGTAGCTCTGTGCGTTATAAAGTATTTATGATATTTTCAAGGAATTTTTTCACCCAGGCAGAAAATATCCTTTTAATAAGCCCTTTTTACTGCAAGAAGCTATTATTGGTCTCTTCTTTATTGTTGTTTTCATATTTTCAGCATAAACATAATGGAGAAAAAAAAGGAAGAGAGAGGAAAGCAGTCAAAAGACAGATGCAGACAGCAGAAATGTTATATAATCTGATAAAATGATGAATAAAATTAAAACTGGCTGTCAGGCAAAATGAAAAGCAATTTTTTCTTGCTATTTTCATAGTGGCTATGGAAAAGCAGCCAAATCTATATATTGCATGCTGTCTGTATTTTATGAATACACACAATAACCAAAAAGGTGCTTTGATTAGAAATAATGCAAAGATGAGCACAGCCTAAAAAACTGAATAATGCACTCTGTATGACTTCTCCTCTGAAAGCCTAGAGGAAATGTTAGGAACCCCTATTAAAATAGAAGAATGGACTAATAGAAGAACTCATTGGTTATGTATTTGGGAAACACAGAATAATTCCTACTAGAGACTCCATTAATTAGAGCAAATTCTAACTACTGCCTGAGGGCTGCCAGAGACAAGGCTGTACTCCCTCTTCCTGCATGTGCAGAAGTCTTACAGGGGTCAAAGGGACTCATACACAAACACTGAAGGTAACATTTAACCCTCTAAAGATTAAGACACTGTTTGCTTTCAAATTACTATGTAAACCACAGCAAGACTCAGATACCAAATGGTAACTAAAGAGGAACAATGCAACGGATGCAGGATTTTTTCAAAAGAATTAGGTGAAGAAGTAGGCCCCACAACACATTTACACTCTGCAGCAATTTAATCCCATCTCCTATAAACGTCTAACAAAATGATAACATATAATCCCTCTCTAACACTATGTTTACTCAATTCATCTAGCTGGAGTCCATTTGGAAGAGAAACAAGGATGGAGCAAAGCATACGGTCTTCCCTTGTGCTTGGCCATGAGAGTTGAGATGGGACTTGAAAGGAGACTTATTCCTGTTTGCCTCTCCATGCTTCTAGTGCTAACTCCGTGATTCAGGGAGTTAACTGGTCACCTGGAAAAACCAAGAAGGATTTATTTCTTTTCTTCTCTTTGATGCAGAATTTGACTTATGAGGCTTTTTTCTGGTTTTCTTAGAAACTACTGGAGATTTGCCACAGTTAGCAACCAATTGTGGGATGGAAGCTCTCCTCTCCCTCCGAGTGCTTGCTGGCAGTGTTTCGCTCATACACAGAGGGCTGAATCAATCACTCGATAAGGAGCTCATTTCAAAAGAAATTTTGTCACCAGGTCAGAGCGGGAGAGACCATTCCCCTCCAGTGTTGTATGATCTTTTGGAAGTGTTATTTTAAAAACACCTTGTTCCTGCAAGGTCATTTTGGTGATAGCTTCAGTCTGTTCCACTGTGCCCTGTGGCACAGTATAGTTGCGGCTTTTTGACTTTCCAGCTGTTTCAGCGTTAGGGGAAATACCCTAAATTATGCTGTGTGATGGAGTGAAAAACTAGACATCAGTGGTACTGTACCCTAAGACAGCTGGTCACCTCAATGATGCAAGCCCGCTCCTGGCCTCTATCCTTGCAACAGTGATGCAAATATCTTAAAACAGGATACTTCATAGTTGACAATAGTATAATCAGCACCAAAGCCAGTAACTAATATGCGCTGTATGTTTATGGTTCACAAGGCATCGCATTGTTAATGAACAGATGAAACAAGAAGAAAAGGCTGTTCTTTGTTTACATCATTCCCCTCATAAGCAACAGATGTCCTGATAGACTAGACTGCATTGGCTTTGTTGGTTGAGAACCTCCCGCTGGCCCTGGATGAGAACCAAGCATCCATACTGATTTTGTTACAATTGTCAGCTACTTTTGTTACAACAAACCACAAACTGTTGCTGACTCATCTGTGGTCCCATGGGCACGGAAGAAATAATGTATGGAGTCACGCAGTGACTCCATGTATTGTTTTCTTTCTGAGACGACTACTGCTTGTTCACCCAAGAGCACTTTCTTGTGGGGTGCCACACAGCTCCCTGACATCAACCTTCCTGGTCACTCTGTACGTGAAGAAATGGCTGGCGGCTTCACCATTATGCCGATTTCCATCAGTGACACTGAATGACTTGCGCATGTTTTACTAAGATTTAGGTGAAGATGAGCTGTCCAATACACAGTCCAGCGTACAGGCAATGAGTCATGGTTAGTTCCCAGAGGAACAGAAAGTCTATGCTGACTCTTTCCAAAGGGGCAAACAGACTGAATTTTGTGTTGTGTTGCTGTGGTCCTGATGGGTTTCTGTCTTTCTGGCAATCCAGAAAGAGCCAATGGCCAAACAACCTTCTTGTGCAATGTCAAAGGCTCTCATAGTTTGATTTACAGATTGATGTACAGATTACCCCTATATTCTCCTATAGAATTTAATCTTCAGAACCTCAGCTGAACAAAAATGCAGAAACTCCATTACTGAACACGTTTCCCTCCCCCCCCGGCAACATCATCGTTCCAGGTTTTGTCATCCACTTTGACCTTCAGATTCCCTTCAGCCATAGCTTACAGTGCTGTTCTTATCTACTAGTTTTACTTAACCTGGGACCTATATGTGACAGAGAACTCACTTTAGCACTTCAGATTTCCTGAGGTGCTTTCCTCAAAGAACATTCCGCTGGTTAACTCCTGAAAAATTGGCAGGTGCCCTCTGTAAAATCTCCAATTGCAGGAATTCCACTTCCCTTGTTTTATCACAGCTTAGATTTGTCAGCTTTGATGCTGCAGGGCCATTTTGGTGTGGGTTGTGTTTTGGCTGAAATGTGCTAAAGGAGAGAAGAAAAAAAAGGGGAAGAAAGCTATATTTGAAGCAGGGAATAATTGTGGAGAGTTTAAACAGCATTTGCATACTGATCCTAATTGTTGCTGTCATTTTTACAAGCCCTAGCAAACACAGTTTTATAAACTGAAAAAAATCAGCTGATGTATTTATTTGTACTCACAGAAAGCTTTTTGTCATGACAGTCTATAAATGCCTACCTTGAGGTGCCACCAAGTCTTCCTCCCTTAAGGCATATTTCTCAGCCTCTTCAGTCATGGAAGGTGTGGGTGTCATACTCAGATGGTGTGGCTTTGGGGGGGAAGTTCTCCCCAGTCATTCAGGATCATGCATTCATTACTGCATACGACATCAAAACTGCCTTGTTTTTATATTCTGCTCAATGAACCAAGATTCCCTACATCTCTGAGAAGAACTACGTAGGAGACCATCTTCTTTGTTTATTCTCTTTTCAGGCAGACAAAAGGCAAGTTTGAGGAATGACATGTGGATGTCTCAAAAAGTTGTTAGCTAAAACCATCCTACAGCTTCCCACTCCAGCACTTCACCCTCTCTCCAATAACATGACAGTCACCCCCACTTCCAAAGAGAAATTACCTTTCATCTTACCCCAAAATGCTTCTTCCTCTTAAAATATAGTGACAAGCCTCATTTTCTTAGTCAGTGCAGGTTACAGCTTGCTGGTCCAGATCACATTTGCAGTTGGAAGTAATGTAATGCTCCCTTTTGATTTCTTATGGCCAGTAATCATGTCATTTCTGAAGCAGAGTGCTGCACGAGCCTTCTCTATAAAGCCCTGTCTCATGAGCACTGTAGATGTCCTCGAGGCAGAAGTCTGATAGCAGCCCAGGTAACTGTGAACACCAGCTGAGTGAGGCACAGGATACTAATAAAGATGGCAGCAGAGCCTATACTTCACCAGGTTATTCTCTTTTGTTTTGGTTTTCTACATTAAAAAAAACAGTCAGTGTGTTCCAGCTTAAAAATAATGATAAATAAATCAGTGATTCCAATTTCCTCAAGAATTTTTTAAGCCTTATCTTTAACAAGATCTTAAGAAAAGACCTGTTAGTATTCTCAAGTTACCACCACTCAGCAACTGAGCTAGCTGTCTGCAGCAGGGTCCTTTCCATCACATTTACACTTGAAGTTTGGGTTGGCGATACTAATAGCACACCCTTGAACTGTGTCTCCATTCTTCAATGTGACGCTAAAAGTGGACTGTGCTGCTCTGGAGCATTTTGTCAGCTCACAGTGATTGAAAGATCTTCCCTGAGGCTCTTTTCTCCTTAATATCATGCAGAATTTCTGCCTTCTCTTTCTAAAGAGAATTCTGTGTTTAACTTCTCTAGGGTCACTGTATACTAGTGCAGAAAAACAGGTTCAAGACAGGTCTCTCTTTCATGTTAAATTTCTGTACGCTTCAATTCTCCATAGATGATTCACATCATTTCTGGATCAAATTACCTGGTTTTAACTACTGACAGGAGCAAATTAACAAGGAAAAATGGAATATAAAATGAAACAAATTGTAATAAGGGTGTGACACACAGAAGTACTGAGAAGTACTGACACACAGAGACTGAACTCTGTTTGCCTGTTCAGAAAGGTATTTATACACCTGGTTTACCTTCAGTAGGCCAGTACCGAACAAACAAATTCAACAGGCTGAGAAATGCATTTCAGGTTAACCACACCTCTGCCTTCTGTGATTGAAAGCATCTGTCTCCTGGATTCAGTCACCTGTCAAGTCCAGAGGACACAGGTGTGAGCCCACCGTATTCTACAGAAATTCATATCTCAAAGAGTTGACTTTATGAAAGGACTGTCATGTTATCCAAATGATGTACAACATCAGCAACCAAGTTAAGCAGACACCAGCATATTTCTGTCTTTGCAAATCAAATATGCAGTCTTGGCACATCCACACTGTGGATTAAAACAAATACAAAGTACCCATATTACTGAGGATCTTGCCTGCCCTGCAACTGAAGCAACATCCTGAGAAAGAGCCATTGTTTGCTCACAAGTTAATACAACTCCTACCTAGATAGCTAAACTATCTCCACATAGTATCATACCATACAGTACAGCCATCACAGCACAGAGTCACCACTCCACTGCAGGGGTCTTCACACTGAGATCAATTCTACTCCATCCTATGCAATAAACTTTTCTTCTTCGTTGCCCTCTTCCCTTCTGATACCCAAAGCAAAATGGAAACTTCTGGGTAACTTCAACATTATGGGGGCCTGACTGTCCATTATCTGCTTGCACGCAGCCTTCCTTTTACTAAGTAGACTCGTGTATTACGAGTTTCCCTGAACAGATTCAGCTTAGGTTCTCACATTAATCTGATTATTGCACTGAGCACATGGTTCTTTCCCCAAATATTTCCTTATTCACTTGCTACAGCAAACGCCAATGAGTAACAGCAGACAAAAGACTAAAGAAGGCTGTCACAATAATATCTAACTACTACTTTCCAAGGAAAGGTTAATCTTTGTGGAGCATCTTGAAGTGATCTGTTCCCTCACCTGGAATGCTAGTTCTGCTTTCAGCATGCCTTAAAAGCACGGAGACACAGTCCTGTTTACTGTATTTCCTGATCACATTTATTCATGCCAATACTTAACCCTTTAAAGTGTCATAAGTTAAACCGGAGTGGTGATGGGGGAGAGGGGACAGAGGATTCTTTTGTTAGCTTTCACTGCAAAGTGGCATGGGTCTCAGACACCTCTGTATCCTTTCAGCTATTAAGATATTTATTCAGCAATTCAAGATTTTAGCAAATCATGTTCTTCATTTCACCTTGCTTACACAATTTGCTATCCTTTAATTTCTTCCACAGAAGACATTTTACATGCCTGCAAAATTACTTAGATTGGAGATCCATTTGGAAGCCATAATCAGTGAGTAGCATGTTATGCTCAGTAAACTAAAAGTTGGTCATACTTCTATGCACACCTGTTTTCAAATCAGTTTAACTAGTTTATAAGATGTATAAATATGCAAAGCAGCTACAGTTAACAGATGCTGCCCTCCAATCTTTGAAGCCTCACCTTCACTTTGGAGTTATAAAGATAAGTATTTGAGATCTCAAATAAAACACACACTTCTACATTGTAAATACAATTCTATAAAGAGCTGCATTTTGTTTAGGGGCATGTTATGCTTTAAACTACCCCACAGTTTAAATCACTATATAACCTTGTAGAAAATTATTGTTGGTGCAAGTTTTACAGCTCCAGGACTTACCTCCCATTCAGGTTCCACAAATCCTAACTCACAGTCACAGGAATTCACTTTGTATCCCAAATACAGTATACTTTGTAATGGGAAAGGATAACATGGAAACCAATTCAGGACTGTTATAGGTATATGGATATCTTGTGGGGGGCGACAGTTGGTAATATGTGCACGCATCATGTCTTGCTTCTCTGTAACAGTATTAATTGGCATAACTAGCATATGAAAAAGGCTAGCTTACAGTACTGATTAAGTCAGTATTTCTGCTTTGTACCAATAGTTTATCTCTGGAACGACATATATTCCCATTTCCCACCTAAACCAAGAGAAGAAGAATGGGATCCTCAAAAGACAAAGAGCAGTGAAAAGCGCAACATTACTGAATGAAGAACCTCCTCTTCACATCCTCTATTCCTCACAGCTCTCCAGATGATCTCCAACAGTATTTTCCTGGCACTTGAACCTCACGGTACTGTTTAAAATCAATTTGCACGAGCAAGGTAGATTTATCACAACCAGTCTCTTGGGTGTGTTACCTTTTCTTTTCAAATAACCGCTGCATCTTAATGACCCAAATTTGGCACTGGAGCATTCCTTAATGACAATTCCCTGGCATATCATTTCACCCCAAATGCAGAAGATTCCTTCACTGATGGCCCCAAAAAAGAATTGGAAAGCATTAAATTGTGGGATGGCCAAAAGAACAAGGCAATGCTGTTAACATTCTGTTAATGTTCTGTGGAATTATCTACCTTTACCTGTAAACTGAAATTCTGTCTGAAGTTCAGTGCTTTTCAGCCTGGGAATAATTTCTTCATGCTTTCTCAGCTTAGAGAAAACAGTAGTACTTCTGGGTTCGGGCTGAGACAAGAGACCATTAAGTGTGTCAGGAAGGTGTCTTTTAGATGAGGCAACAGCTGAGCAGAGCTTTTCAGGGTCACAATTTCAGCTGCAAGTGCCTAAATCCCACCATAAATGATTATGTTCTTTTTTGGATTTATTTTTTTAAGTACCCTTAGATCTTCCTAACCTTACTGAGATACTGTGAGGATAAATATATTAAAGACTGTATGGTAAAAACATACTGTCACATTGGGAGTTAAACCCAAGACAGAGATTTAAGAAAGACACATCCAATATTTCTTCAGTAGTCATTGCAATATGAAAGTTCACAATTATTAAAAAAAATAAAGCTTTATGCCTTTCTCTGGATGAAAACATTGAAGCTACTAATTATTTGCATGAAGCAGATGATTCTGACTGTAAGTAATTACTTATGAAAAGTGATGGTAATTTGTCTAACTCATGTGCTATCACCTGGTCCCCTCCACATTCAACTATGCACTCTCTGAACCCCTTTAATGCAGACTGGCTTTTCAGGATCAGTAATTTTAAATAGCTTAAAATCTACTCATGGCTTAACAATGGAAGAAATGAGTGGACTTTAAACCTATTTTCTTCATGAGGGAGCAATGGCTTGCATAATTTTCTTGTCAGCAGTCAAGCAGAATCATTTCCCCAGTTTCTTCCTCAACTATATATTAAATGACCACCTCTGTCCTTTCATTTAAAATTTTTTTGATAGGACAGGCAAATAATCATAATACAAGGTTCTAAAAGTAAGAAACATTAGTGGTTTATGTTTGCCATTTTTCTTTTAGTAAGTTAATTTAAGAACTGCAGATCAAACACACCACTACACCATTTCCCTTTCTACCAGGACAAGTGTCTCCTTTATTTTCAGTAAGTGTAACACAGAGAGGAAAAAAGGTAAGAAATTTAAAAATTCCTGAAAAGTGGAGAGGGAAGACACAAAATTAGAAAGAAATGGCCTTCAATCATTAGACAGCAAGCTTAAGGAATGCGTGTAATTTTAAGTAACAGGGACGAAACAAGTCACCAAGCATGCCTTAGACTGTAAAGAAGGAATTTTATTCTTCTTGCACTAGCTCACAGAACACAGTACAGACTAGGTGCAGAAGAAGCAAGTCAAAGAACATATGAGGACTTATTTTACGAGATCAGTTTTCGGGGTGTACAATTTAAGGTGAAATAACTTTACTTAGCTATCCATCCTTGAACGATTAATCCACTGCTGCATGAACTTCAAATGAACTACATAAAACCGAGCAGGTCTATGTTTAAAAAAAAAAAGAAAAAAAAGAAAAAGAAATAGAGGGAAAAGTATGAGGTCCCACAGGCTTTTTGCTCAGAGAGTCTTATTGTTTCTTAAAATACTGTATGCCTGCTTATGTTCATAGGGACTGAAAAGGGGGAATGCTACAGTTTTTACTTACCCAATGACATAACATAATGCATGTTATTCAAGAAACATTTCACCAATGTAGGTTAGTTAACCACATACATAAATAGACTTTTTGGATCTTGGAGACGATGTACAGTTTCTTGTGAAAAAACAATGAAGACCGACCATGTTTCTCGTGGATGAAATGCTAGCAAAAAATCTTAAATGTAAAGTATATTTTTCATTGAAATCTACAACATAATTATATTGGATATTTTTAAAATACAACACCTTTATAGGCAAACACTATCATACAAAAGGCAAATAAAGATTTCTATATTGGAACCATGTCCCAAAAGCTAATGTGCAATCTAATTAACTCACAATGACTCTTCTTTCAATCTGATTTGACTGCTTATTGAGAAGCAGTAAGAAAGAATCTTTCATTCAGCAAGTTAAGCAAAGTGTAAGAAGCAAAAAGAGCAAACTGTAACAAACAACTTAAAGCCATTCAAAAGTTGGAGAATCCTTTTATAGAAAAAGATGCTTACTGTGTCTCTTTTTTGTGTCTCTTTTTTTCCATTCAAAAAAAATCAATTCTATAAGAGCAGAGGAAATGTTATGAATCATTTTTATACTCAAAGTAAAATTTCTTCAGTTCCAGTGTCACCAAATGCAACTGCAATGTACAATAAAATCTTATTTTTTAGCCAATAGCAAAATAATTCATTTTATTTTTCATTTGTTTTAAAAGATATCTTTCTCTGTTCTCCCCATTCCTGCTCCTCAAAAGTTAGTCATGTAGTTCTGATAAAACCATATACTTTAAAGTTAAAAGAATAGCTGGCAAGCCTATAAACTATGCAAATAACATTTGGATTACAAACCACATTTATTACACTTGGCTGATGGAAGAATGATCTTTCTGTGTCTTGATTCACTAAGAGCACACAGACTACCCAAAGACACAATGTTTCCTGTACCCCTAATAGCTTCCACAATTTAGTAAACGCATTCCACCTATTACAATAAAAGACTTCAAATCCAAACTTTTCCTCCACAGAGCATCCTGCATTTATACATCCTAGAATGATAGGGGAGGAAAGGAAGGAATGACATATGCATTTTATGGCAATTGCACTGGGGTCTATTATAACAAGTGGTTTGATTTTTAAACCATCTAATAAGAGACAGAACCCCAAGCCTCAGCGAGTGTGTATTAGAAAGCATACATTATGCCCTCTACTGAAAATTACGTAATTTGACAGTAAAATGTATAAGTAAGCCCATAATTACCTTAACTGTCTGCCACAGTCAACCCTCTGGGCTCACAAGTCAAAATATTGTGCTATAACTCCCAGAGAACAGAGGTAAGGAGAAAAGGGAGGGCCAGGGTACAACTTTAGGGTTAAACACTATCCTGAGCCACTTCCTCAACCCTGTGATTCGGGATTGTGTGGGACTGACAGCCCTTGTATGCGGGAACAGTTTCTCTAGGCATGTTCTTTGGCTGGGTTATCAGGGCCATCCTTCCCCTGCTTATGGTAAAAGTGTTCATGCTGTCAGGGACGTTTGAAACAAGGGAGTGACAAGTCAAACCATTCTGAAACATGCAACTCCCATGAGTACTACTCACCTGAAAAACACAGCGTCAGCTATTTTTTGGCAATGTGCATGTGGAATAATCCACCCAATCAGACTGTAAGAAACGAAGAGCAGTCTGCTTTTTGTGGACAGCTGAGATCCTGTGGCATTTTTCACAAGAGCAGGAGGTTTGCCACATTATTCTTGGCCAGAGTCTCCTGTCTCCCCCTACTATGTCACATGGGTCTTTGCTGCTATCTTCTACTGCAGAGTTGGCTGCATTTCATGGTGTTGTAGATAAATAGTTGTAAAAAAGATTTGGAGAATAGAGAATGAAAGGCATTGTGCAATTATTATAAGCATATTAAATATAAGGTTTGCCTCACATCCAAGGAGGGATACTGGCAAACTGTATTTATTAATCAGTTACATTTGATAGCCCCTTCCATCACCCTCACAGCATCAGATCCACTAATTGAGGTGTAGTTTTAACACATATCATATGAAAAAAAATCTATGGGGCTTGCAGCACACAGGGATTCTCTTTGATTTAGTATTCAAGCCTATGAACTTTGCAATAGGTAGAATTTAGCCTTAATTTGTACTGGGCCTCTTTCCATGCCCATAGAGGAGAAATACACAAGTAATTTTTAAGTACTTTAGGCACTGGCCAATAACTGAAATCCAATAGAAAAGGCAATAGCCTCTCAGGAAGCCAGCTCAGCACACACATACTCATCCTCTGCAATACATTAGGCCAACTATGCCTGCATTGATAGAAGACAAACAATATGAGCTGTATGAAATGCCCAACACTCCTTTGCCCCATGCTATGAGGGGTAAATGTTCCTATCGTTTTGGAACATTTTGTTATATTTTCAGAGGTATCTGCTATGGTGTAGTCCTAGGAAAACATTACACAATGTTTTTAAATGCTGGAGCATTTAAAAAAAAATCAAAAAATGATCAAGTCAAGAATGGGATTGTTGGAATGGATAACTGTGCCAGTAACAAGACAGGCTGTAGACCTGACATTGCATCTATGGTCTTGGTTCCTATAAAAAGCAGTGTAAACTTAATCCAGCAGAGGCTATAGAACGAAACTAAGTATATTGAGTTTCAGCCTGCTATTCTTGCTGCAGTAGCCAATGGTAATAGTAGCACTATTCTGGAGATCCTAGAGGCAAAAAAGGAACAGAAACAAACAGTAGAAAACTGAAAAGTGAAAGAGGAGAGAGAACAGAAAAGCAGGAGAGAAGCAGTAGGATACTCCAGCACCAGAGAAAATCATTTCCACCCTTCTCAGGAAAAGGGAGAACCACAGGGATACCTGACCTGCTGATAGCAGAAAAGGCAATACAAAGGCAAGCACACCTCCAGAAATGCTCAGTAAGAGAATGGAAAGTATAAAGATAACAGGACAGAAAAGCAGAGCCTTGGTAGCAAAAATAAGCACTGAAAGAAACAAGCAAAAATCAAAGACAATGACAGGGGGATAGAGCTACAAAAGAGGGAGAATCTAATTTTAAGAAGATAAATTGCATTTTTTCCATTTCCTCAGCCTTTGCTTTTAAAAGCATCTGGCATCGTGGCAGACAGTGGAAGCTTTTCTACTTTCAGAATAACCTGCCACGGGAAACTGCTAGCAACTATAGTGTTAATACCACAGTCTGTCAGTTCTTTGGGAAGTGCTATTTAGAAATAAGTTTGCTAAGTGCAGACTATTTTGAAATGATAAAGACTGTTGGAAAGGCAGAGATCTGAGCGTCACAGAGAAAAATCCTGAGAGTAATAATACAATCCAATGAGTGTTTGAACTCACTAGTGGAAATCCTGCCCTCAGTGAACATAATAATGACATTCCCATTGGTTTCAGCGAAGCAAAGATTACAGCCAACGACTGATGGACATAAATGGAAAAACATTATCCAGTCAGGCTACACAGACTCTTAGTAAAGGAAAGATTGTCCTATAAATATTCTAATCACAATGTTATAGAAAAAAGGAAATACTAAAACTGTTTTAAGTATTTCGAATGCAGTTTAGAAGAATAATTAGAATCATACAGAAACCTAAGGTTATTGACATATTAAAATAGTACAGGACAAAGGATGTGTTGCTTAGAAACTGAATGTACAGGAAAGATCAAACATGCTCAGTCTTTTGCAAAGAAAATTCAAGCATCACTTCTGGCCAGAAGTGATAATAATTGCAATAATAAATAAATGCATACATATGAAAAAACATTAATGTTAATTTATCTGCTAACAGTAACATTGATGTGTTATGCACACATATGCTGAAGCCTACATTTGTCAGAACAAGCTAAACCAGAAGCTGCCTTCTCATTTCCCTATCCATTGCTTTTACAGCTGGTAGAAGGTTTGCAAAGTGCTTGAAAAACTTGACCCTTCTCCAGCCTCCCCCGCATGAGTCACCCAACCTTCCTTCAGTCATTAGACTGCACTTCCTGCTGGGATGCTGCGCTAAAACAAATGAGAGACACTGGTGCTAGTCACAGTTAGGGAGGTAATAAACCAGTGACAGGTATTTTAATGAAATTTAGAATGAACTCCCATATATTATACATATCGATGAAGTGCCAATCCATGACATTATCTTATACAGGGAAGCATTTTGAAAGACATTTTGAAACACTCCAATTCATCCCCTGTACTGAAGGCATGCTTTCCTTCTTTATATACAGTCATAATAGATTTACTGTATTTTATGTGCCTCAGAAATATTAAAGAGAAAAAAATTAAATCAATTTACTTGTATATGTATAAACTTAACATGATTTTGATAACATTATATGGAGTAAATTTAAACCACATCATCACAGATAAAGCTCAAGCATTTCATATTATTATCAAATCGGTATCAAAAACTCCCTATCAAGTCTGAGTTTTTTAAAAGTCTACTGCCTGTTCACCTTTTTGAATTTCCTTCAATTCACCATCATAATTCTCAGTTCTACCATGTCTTTCAGGCATCGGCTTTTCTGGGAAAACCTCACTTTTCCTCCCCACAAAGCAAATCCCAAATCAGGCATCTATTAGAAGAAGTGATCATGCTTAGTCAGTCAAATTTAATTAAAAATTTACCCTTTCAGTCCATAGACCCTCCTGATATTTTACTTCCAAACTTGCCTATTATTGCACTAACTGTGCTCAGAGAACTGCTGTCCCCATAAATTCCTTGGGTTTGTTCCACAGCATACACAGGAGACACAACCCCTTTAAACTTCAAGGAGTTCCCATTGCAATGTAGAAGAAAAATTCAGAGATTATGGAATAGTCATCTCCGAATCAATCAATTTCCCCCTGAAGGTAAAAAACTGAAAGAAAGAAAAAAGTTGAACAGTTCCAACTTGCCTTCTTGAAGGGAATGTACCCCCAGGGCATGTTGTAGAATGATCCCCATCTCTTTCTCCTGATGCTTATTAAGAGGTCATAGATTTCAGTTACAATACAGCATTCCCAAATGATATCCCCAGCTAAGGACTATGACCTCTTAGTACAAGTACAGGGATACAAAATTAGGAATATTAAGATTTCACATTAAGAAAGAGCTTGCCTCAACTATGAGCCATTGTGGAATAGCAGCTAGGATTAATAGCATATCTGGTGTCTTGTACAATACTGTGGAGCTTTAGCAAAAAGGACTGCAAGTTCCAGTATTTTTAGTAGGTGCTGCACCCTATGCCAGTGCTAAATTTCTATATGAACATCACAGTGGATTTCCACAATCAAGTATTCAGTATAATAGGTATCTTTCTCAAAAGGCATACGGTACAGCTCAGAACATCCTGAGTGAATTAAGATGCACTTTGTCTTAACCCTATCCCTTCTAGGTGAGTCAGAGTATGAAAGCAGAAGTGGTTTTGCAACCATCACAGACAAGTTTTTACGCCAAGACCAGGCAAGGACTGGGGTATTTTAAGCACCTTTCTTCTTTAACAATTCTCTTTTCTGTAAAGAGAGGGGTTTTTTACACCCTCCAGATGATGCTTGAGATGATAAACTGAGCCCATATAGATAGCATGTTAGTGAACTACCATATCACTCAGAAGCCTTAACACCATACAGCTGATTGTATAAGCATGAATTAATGTTCTTCTACAACTATATTAAGCAAAATCTTAAAGAGCTGTTGGGCATTTTGTTACATTTGGCATTCAAGCTATGAATTTAACTGCTGAACATATAAGTAATGATAATCTGTTGTACCTCCCATTCAGTTCATTTCTAAATGGTAATTAAAGCAAGCACCAATAATAAAAACAGCAAGTATTTCAAGAAAATAATTTTAGAAGGTGCAGGAAACTCACTACTTAAAAAGACTAATTTGTCATGGCAGCAAGACACATTCTGCAATACACTGACAACACACAACAAATATTCCAGTAGAATAGAAACATATAATAAACAACAGGTATTTACTCTACAGTAACTGATTCTCTGAAACATTGCAGTCAGTATGGAGTGTAGGTGTGCTATATGTGCATGCATGCAAGACTTGATCATTATTTTATTTTTAATAGCATGTCTATTAGAATCATACACATGAATTCCTACTGTAGCGAATAAAGGTCAGGACAGCTATGACCCTATATCAGCAGCAGCTTTACAATTCAAAGTCTATATTACCGAGGACTGTGAAAAGCAAGGAGACAAGCCTGGCCACAGGATCCATATTGATTACAACAGTAATTGGAAGCAGCTTAGTTATCATAGGGTAAGTAACAACTATTTTTTCTTCCTCACATATGTGCCAGTGTTGATGACTCCCCCCCTCCACTCCCCTTCTCTCCCCTGCAGGCAACCATCTTCCTTGGACAATGAGAACTGGGAATTTCAGCTGCATAGATCAAATAGTGATTATAGTATACTGCTCTCCCAAAACTGGAATGAGCTCTGGCAGTTAAGTCCTCC
The DNA here is from genome assembly GCF_036417845.1 of Apteryx mantelli. Classification (NCBI taxonomy): domain Eukaryota; kingdom Metazoa; phylum Chordata; class Aves; order Apterygiformes; family Apterygidae; genus Apteryx; species Apteryx mantelli. The sequence goes on along the minus strand of NC_089979.1, from coordinate 50,635,171 downwards.
ACACAATGCTTGATAAAGGTCAGTGGATTACCTCATGTCATCACCTGGCAGATCTCAGAAATTGGACCCTCTTCTAAAACAGGCGGGAGGTGTCAGTTGAGCACTGGGGGAGGGAGGTGAATATTCAATTGGAAAGACACAGTAGCCAAACGGTAACACAGAGAGATACCCTGTACTGCCCACTTGAAAATGCTCTGTGAGGAAATGGCTTGACCTTTAGAACACCCAGCAGTGGCTATAAATAAATGGAGCAACAGTCTGTCAATATAATAAAGCAAAGCCTTGGATCTAGCTAGGGCTTATTTTCAACACAGTGCCAGGGAGGCACATGATCTAAGTCTGAAAGAGCTACAGAGCTGGGCAAGTTATTCCCCCAGTATTTGGAGACAGGGATCACGGGGTAGAGATAGCCTGGTAACTCAGAAGCACCAAAGCCAGAAGAAGAATTATATGCAATATTGCCATGGCCCCTCACAGGGCCCAGTGCTATTGCACTCACCCACAATGGCATGTCAGATACATCTAATTGATGGTCCTATGGCCCTATGTCAAAAAAACAGCACACCACACAGACATGTCTTCTGGAATAGCTTAATTAAAAAACATCCATAAGTCCTACTGCTGAATGTGACTTGAGAATAAGACAGTGAGGTAAGGTGAATCATTTACATAAAGCTAAGTCCATGCTGAAAAACAGATTTGGGGTGGCAGGAATGTAGTGTCATTGAATCTGCGGAATGCTGTACTGTTGTCCTTAATATTCATTCCTTATCCTCAGTGAAGGAATATTTACTGAGAAGCTTTGAGCAAGAGTGGTGAAAAGCATGATTCAAATGTAGGATCCACAGGTCTTAAGATGACTGGATTGATGTTCTGGACAGGAGTGAACACCTTGATGTGCATAACAGCACTTTGGCAAACTCTGCTGCCATACTCCATTTGCCCAGTAAGGCATATGGTTTGCTGCAAGATGAGCCCTAATAGCACTAAACATGATGCTAGATTATTTAAATGTAAAAGACAGCTGACAGACAGTTGTACCAAGGTCTAGGCCCTGTAACCACTGTACTGGGGCTGCCTACACCAAAACGCTCTGCCAATGAGAGAAACACAGTGTGCAATTCAGTGTTTGCTGCTGTGTGCCAGCATTTCCTGGGCCAGCAGGGAGACGTCTCTGTCCATGGTACTCAGCCAGGTTTTCTCACTGGTGCAGGGAGGTGGGGTCTGATAAAGTCTCCTTCCACTATGCTGCAAGCTCAGGTTCATACACTGTAAAGTCCTTAGTAGACACATATAGTAGATAAGCTAGCCAAAGCTATCCTTGCCAGTACGGGCTGCAAGAATTACCTGTCTTTTTAGTGATGGAAAAGTCAGCCTACAGTAAGAGGAAAACAGGGAGCAAAAGTGAGAGAAAAAGTATCAGCGAAAGATATATGCAAAGCACTGACTGCCCCTAGGATGACACCAACACTTGCTTCCTCTCCCACTTCTAAACAGAACAAGATTTCTGACATTTAGAATTCATGCTCACAAACAGCTTTATTACTGGGGTTCCCTGAGGCAAGAATATTGGTTCCATGATACAGATGTCGATTACCTGCATTTACAAGGGGTCACTAACAGACAGCTCAGGAAGTGCAACAGGCTGCTTTTAAAAACCCAAGAGGTGACGAGCCATTGGTTTTATAACTTTATTAATAGTCTCAAGAAGAGAGATTAATGGTTTCCCAGCACAAGGGGGAGAAGTTTATGTCTCCTTACCCTTGTTGACTCTTCATCATGGATCTGCAGCAAGAAGTCTACTTTCACTGCTTTGAACTCTAGGACACTGAAGTTCATTGCACATCTCAAGAGTACCAAGCTACGTACAATAAGGTTTAAGCAGGATTTTGATATCAAAGTCCAAGAATGCAATTTTCAAAGCCTTCATCTCTCCTGTCGAGGAGCATAGAGTTTTGCTGATAAGCTTCTGTGTGGCAGATGTCCCAAATTACTACGATTTTAACAGGACTTAGTGCTCCTGTAATGCCTTAGCCATTCTGTAATACCTAAGAACATCCAACTCCATTGATAGGCTTATTCCAACAGGCATGTTCAGAGGCCCCCTCTCTTGTACAAGACTGGGTTTTCCACAGTAACTACACAATTGCCCATTGCTCTTTTAATTCAAAATGATGATTTTTGGAGGTTGATGTTTTAGTTACCACCCCATTCCCCTTTTTCCCCCAAAATCAAAGATTTGGAGTAGGAGACATGGTCCTGGACCACGTAATTCTAAAAGGATTTGAGTCCACAACTCACAACTCAAAGGAGTACATTAAACTGCAACGTGTGTTGACTGGGACAGGAAACTGGAGGAGAGGGTCTGCTTTCCATTCTCTCAGTCAAACAGAATGTCATTTTGTGGAAAGGAAGTCAGAAGTTTGTGGTCCAAAGCAGACAGAAAAGTAGAAGCATGCCTCTGTAGTCCAGCAACTGGGAAATCCCCTGGGGAAAAAGAGAGGCCTAGGCTCAAGTCCCCAGTCCGAGCACTGTTTGTCTTTTATTCAATAACTGTTTAATGTAAAATCCATATTCAGTCCTTGGTGCAGGAATTCTCAAGAGAGGCAGGGTGACTCTCTCAAGTGAAGTAACTGTACTTGGCAAACAGTGCTTGGCAGTGTGCCACTGACTGCAATGAGGCTGATGAATATGCTTTTGGTGCATCATGGGTTTAACTTCTTAGGGTCCTTGTCCTCAGAAGCACTTTTATCAAACTCAGATTTTTCTCTTGTACTGCAGGGATGATGAAGGACCCTTGCCATGTATCTCTTCTCCCCACAAATAGTGGAAATTGAAAAACCAATGGCAAGATCTACAAGATGTTTGGCCAGCTCTAGTATTCTTTCACTAACAGGAAGAGCAATTCTAGCTAAGATATCAAAGCATGACAATGCCAAGTGCTCACAAGATTTATCTTGTAATCTCACTGTGCACAGCATACATCCTTTGGGACAAAATCCCCTGGGAAGTTTTCAAGTCTTCTAGTGAAGGAGATGGTCCTGGCATTACCAACTCATTCAGAAAGGTGAAAGATTCCTGGGCACTAGGAAGAAGAGAAAAGAGGCAAGAGAAGGAAACCATTATAGTGGAATCTCTACTACCTCCTGTTTGGTAAGTCCATAACACTTGTGGTGCATGCTTTCTGTGAAGTTGTTAGGGAGCACAGCCTCTTATTTCTAGACATGCAGGAAGACAGTGATCTGTTTTTCAACCACACAAAAGGATGACACCCATGAAATTTAGTTTTGGTCATAATGGGAAACACACAAGTACTGACTCAGCTAAAAGTTGCCAGCGTAGTGTTACTCCAGTGTTGATGGAGAGCAGCATTCAGAATAACTGCTCCCCATCACATCTGTTGGAATTATTCTCAGACAAAACGTGAGAGGACTCTCTGATCAGCACTGGACAGTGGGACTACATCTCCTCATTGACAGGGGATATACACAGCTATAACCAGTAGCCTTTTCAGCATCAGAAACAACTTAGGGAATAACACAAATGGCTCTCAACTCTGCCTGACATACTTACTCAACCCTGTCAAAGCTCTAGCTCTAAACTAGAGCACAAAGGACTAAAACTAAGTCTACCTAATCACCTAATGGTAAAATAAATATCTCTGATGGAGAAATAGCTCATGCCTTTTCTCCCAGAACACCATTACTATTGAAGCTATGGCTGCATATGATTCAGCAACCTGCTTTCAGACAAGTTTTACAGCCTCTGATGTCAGCGTGGTTAATAGGGAAGTCATCTGTAAGAACCACTAGGTTTACTGATATTCAGGTGAAAGATGGCAGTCTTGTGTACCAGCACTTCCATCACTGTTGAGTTGTGCAACATCTAAGCCAGCTAGGCTAGCATGCTCACTTCATGATTGCCAAGGTGCAAGGCAGCGTCATCGGATGCTCCTTTTCTAGTACTGCTCTGGTTATGACTGAGACTTCTGATTCCAAAGTGACCTACCAGATCTTCAAGAGAACCAAGCCTGAGGTGAATGCCTCTGAACACACAGAGCCAGCCAGAGGAAGTGAATGCAGTTCTCACCTACACAGAGAGGATATCATAGAACATGATCCCTGAGGGTTTGGACTGAAAGGTGAAACAAACAGCATGAAGCACTGCGCAGGGAGGACAGATTATAGGTGAAGCAGAAGATTAAGGAAAGAGTCTGACAAATTGTGCCTCACCAACAGCATATATGGCAGAAGTGCAGAAGGTAAAGTTTTTTTCCAACCCATCTGTTGGGAAACGAGGGAGAGAAGGTGCTGTTGAGGGTTTCTCAGTAGTGAACCAGATTTGACCCTGCAGGCATGTTCCTACAGTGGAGTCCAAACTGACATATACTAGAAGGACATCTGTTTCACAGCCACGTTAACTGGGTCCTTTGCTTACACACACAACTTAAGAGAATGACAATGTGCAAGCGGCTCATGAGTTATTGAATGAAAATGCTGCAGGAAGGATAGAGTGAGAAAAGCATTAAGATCAGAGAGAAACACTATTAAAACATATTTTTATTGCCAATTTTTTTGTAACAACTAAATTCATATAGTTCAGCAACTTATCTGCCAGTGGTTACAAATAATGCGAGGATTTTTTTATTTATTTTTTCCTCCCCTTTATCCATTATCTGTATTCCACAAACATCACAGGATGTGTCAGCAATTAACATAAATAAATCATCACCTTTTCAGAGAAAGCTTCAGTACAAGAATTTCAGATGATAGCAAAAATATTAGTGAATAGATCATGAAGGGCCTGCTCTATCCTCCACTGAAGTCAATGGGTATCTTTTCATTGACTTCAATGGATATTGGATCAGACCCAAATTGAAAAGATCAATATCACACACATTAGGATAAAAGAGCAACTATGCCCTCCTCCAGAAAAAGAACATGAGTTCAATTCAAACAACAGATTACAGGAAGGAACGAGCTGGGGGAGAACCTTTTTCCTTCCTCTTTGAAAAAAAATCTTTAAGAGAACAGCAATTCAAGACACTGAGAGCTAAATCTCGCAGAGTTGTAACTCACTCTCATCTTCCACTATGCTCTGAATAGGTGGGGGGTGACTCACACTTTGAGAGATTGGGCCTGCTGTTATTAAACCAGCTCCTCTCACCTCATTCCTGTCTTTGGTTGAGAGTGCAGAACGGAGATTCAATATAGTGATTTTAGTCTGTCCACTGAACTGTCAAGGCTTCAGAAGAACACAGTTAACATTTTCAAATCCAGAAATCAGAAGCCCCAGTATCAATTCAAGAACCTACACTGGAAAGCCTCATTCTCAAGTGTGCTACCAGGCTGGTAATAGGCACAGTCAAGACACTAAGACACTCAACTGTCATGTTTCACTTCAGAGGTTTAACTACAGAGTGTTTTGAGTCATTGTTTTGCCTTCCTGTTTGTTCCATTCACACAGTTCTTGATTTAACCCAGTAGAACGGTATGGGAAATGACCTACAACTAGGTAAACGTGCACAGTTCATAATTCTGGCTGCAAGTGTAGCTCCTTACCCATCTCACAGAGATCCAAAACTCACTAAAATCTAGATAAGCTGCAGCTTGCTCAGCCATCTGAAAAATCAGGGTTTGGAGGCCTTTAAAAATCAAATGTGAACTTCAGAGGCTGAAATATCTGAATTTTTTTAAAATGATGGACAAGTTTCCAAAGAGTTAAGATGGCTCTTCAGTACTTGAGATTAGGCCCAGACCGGAAAGACTGTATATCAGGAGAGATGATGGACTCTGCTCTCCTCCATAAGGAGGACAGAGTTGACCCAAACAACAGATCACAGAAGAAATTCAGTTTTGGTAAGCCTCCTGCCTTTCATTAATGAACTCCTGACAGAAAAGTAGCTTAGGCAGTCTACTAGTTTCATAGGGACTTTTTCAAGCAGAGCAATTACATAATATTCTATTGCTTCAGAAGACTGTGATGAGAAAAGGAAGTGCAACTGCTCAGAGAGCCCAGCCATAGTAGTATTTTTCTGAAAACTTTGAATCTGACCATGGCACTCAAAGGCATTCATGGAAGTCCAAGAACAAGGCAAAAATCTTTGGGGCTTGCCTAAAAAGCTAAAAGCAAACTTTATTTTTGTCAAATATATATCATGCTTCAGAAGGAAAAGGTAAGCTGTTCGCCTGGCAACTGTTTGTCACCAATAAACTATAATTAACTTAGATGCTACACTGAATTTCCTTCACTAGCAACCTATTTAATACTTTTTTGCTGGACAAAAAAAGGAATCCTTAACTCTAGCCAAAAGGATGAGGTTTTTGGAAGTGTTGTGCCCTTAGTGTTAGGACATACATGCAACTTAGATGCTACACTGAATTTGCCTCACTAGCAACCTATTTAATACTTTTTTGCTGGACAAAAAAAGGAATCCTTAACTCTAGCCATTCCCCCCAGGTCTCTCTCCCAGGGAGAGAAACAGAGGAAGGTTGGCTTTTTTGTCCACTTGGTAGTCCAGGAGCCTGAGCAGCGGCAGTTTAGGATGACAAAAGGTTTTATTCACTTCATTAGCTTCCAAACAGTCTGGTTTCTACCCATTCACTATCACAAGTTTACTTGAAAGAGAGGCAAATGCATTTTTAGGGATGTAAACAATTTCCTTCAAGAACTGTTTTCATTCCCTCACCCTCTGATATCACACACATATTTCTGCCATGCACCCCAAATGGACTAATCCAAGTAGACTTCTTTTCACTCTCATTTAGCATGGCAACTCCCTGCAAGGCCTGGTGTGTAGCAGTTCAGGAGCAGTGCTCCAGGGCTCTTCCTACTGCTTCCCCCATCCGTTTTTCTTCAGTTTCCCAACTCAACTGTGCAAGCACTGTTTAGTGCATTCTGCTTGCAGCATTAAAGCAGAGCACCTACTTGGTAGCAGAAATCAGGTGTTTGCTAGGGAAGGGAGGCAAGACCTAACCTAACCTAACCAGGAAGGGAAAAGGACCATATCAGATCAAGGTGAGAAAAACAGGGATGACTAAATGGGATTTGGGGTAAGAAAGGGAGATTCAGGGGATTTGGGGCAGTGGGAGGCTTTCTGGGATATTGAGTCTATTGGACTTACAGTGCATACCATCAAGAGAGCTAGCAAATCTAAAGGACAAAACTACTTCAGCAGATTTGATATGGTTTCCAAGGGTGAGGAGGCTGCCTACAATCATTTCAGTGAGGAACCCAACTCTTTAATTTGTTGTTTCTTTACCTAAAAAGTTAAATAATTCAGGTTTGTTACAGATCCATTCACCCAGCTCTGATCAGGTAAATAGTATCTGATCAGCATTCAGTTCTGCCCATGACTAAAGGTGGGATTTTATTCTCCCTCTAACAATTTGCTTCATCCCTTTCAACTTTCAGTTACTAATTACTGTACAGTCATTTGTAGTTAACAGATTAGACTAAAGCAACATCCAATCCAGATCTAGAACATGCCATTGTACAAATTCATCATTATGCAGATGCAGTTAAACCCATTTATATGTACCCCCTGTATTCACAAGTGACTTAGGAAAATACTTATGTAAGGTATGGAAAGCTGTACAGTATGAATCTAGAAAATACATGCAGCAGCCAGGCAGACAGACAGCTAAAGCACGCTTTAAATAAGGTGCTAATGTGTAATTATCCATACACCTTTCAGTCTGAAGGAAATTTATAGAGCCCCATTTATAGTATAACATTGCCCCAGAATCCATTGATAAAGGTCTCACCTAAGCTTTCAAGTGTAGGAGTAAAATAACTGAGAGAGGAGGAGGGAGATCAGAAGCAGAGAATGGAAATCAGGAACAGAACAGTGCAAAAAGCCACAAAGTGATAAGTATTGTTTACCTGTCAGTTGACATTGATTAATCTTGTGTTCTGTGATATCACTCAGTGACTCAAACACCTGGAGGCAGCTGTCACAGCTGTGCACAGCTTCTTCTTCCAACTCCTCCCCTTCATCCAGCCTTTTCTTACAGTCTAGCACTTCTCCATCTTCCGCCTTGTCTTCTAGTTTACAGTTAGGGTCTGAAAGAAAATCAAGATCATGACCTCAGGCTTCTAAGAACAGAACCTTTAAAAAGAAGAAAACAAAAAGCAGGAGAGGTTCTTGTGGTAAGGATGAGAAGAAGTATTTTTGTCATGAGCCTGCAGCACTGTAGATTTTATTGCTAAATAAGCACAGGAGGCTTTTTCCTTAATTTTTTTCTAACCTTGATGAAAGGAGAATTTCCCTTCTGTTTCCACAAATGCAGCACTATTCCTCACTCAGGCAGATCTTTCATGCTTCTATGTTAAGTTTGTCAATTTTATCACAGCTATTGAAGCTGCTTTGATCATTATAAGAAAGGATAAGCCACCTATGCAATTAGTTTTCAATGAAAAGAAAAATCAAATCAATGAATGTGCAGGAACTTCTTTTCACTGTTAACTACAGCATTTTGCAGGAAATTACCAGAATTAAGAGACTAACAAATTTGATTTACATAAACACGAAATTAATCTTGATTTTACAACCGACTCTACTACTCCATCACTATATTACTTGACACAAACAATGCTCTAGAAAGATTATACCCTGGGTCAAAATGTTACACATGCTTTGAACTCGTGTCTGACTTAAGGCAAACCTGGTAGAGTTCCTGTATTTGCTAGATCACAGAAAACTGGAAACAAACTGTTGTAAACCCTAAATAGTGTGTAAGGATAACTCTGTCTTTTTCACATGTTAGTAAGTGTTTGGGGAGTAGCAGGGTAATTCTAGCCTCAGAGCAGCAGTCCTGAGCCCAGTCAAAGCTTCCAAACTGGAAGAATTGGGAGGTTTCACCCACAATTTCCCCCCTGTGCACTGAGAAGCCACACAACTCACTGCACTACCTCAGTTCTGGAGGTGACCAGTGTTGACGTGAGGTAATGTGAAGTCTAGAACTTTTCTTCCTCCTCTGAGAAATGGCGTAGCTTAAACTACTCCTGACTTTTTGCCCACTTTACTAAAAGCTTCCTTCAAAGGACAGAAATAAAACAATCTGTCTTCCCTAATAAAGCAAGCTGGCACTTAACTTTGTTTTTCCTTGGGAACCACAGCACAACAAGTGAAATGCAGAAGAAAAATGGTTGTGTACATTCCAGCAAAAGGAATGCAAGTGTTTCACCACTTTTTCCTTTTCTACATTAGCCATCTCATTTTTCCTTTCAGATATTTGAGAGAACTGAGACTGAAACAAGTCATTTTAGGAAACAAGGAAAAACTCATGTAATAATAGGAGATTGTGCAAGTGTGTTTTAAGATGTCACGCTCTTTAGCCAAGCGGGTGACTAACCAGGAGCAAGGTCCTTGTCTGCAGCAACACAGAGGTGGTGTCTGTAAACCCACTTTATTTAGCATTGCAATTGATTAGGATCATGAACAACTCACCGTACCTTTGCTGAGTAACTTCTAACTAAAAGACGCAAACATATTTCACACAATCAGTTCATATTAGAATGGAGAAGGGGGAAAATTCCACTTTAAACCACTCGAAAATCCTCTGTGAGCACCCTACAGTGATGTGGGCGCAGCCATGTCTGCATTGCTATTGTGCACAAGGAGCAGGTGTTCTTGCTGTCCACAAGGGTTAGGGCTCTCATCATCTTTCTACATCCTTCAGTCCACATTGCTGTACCCCTGCCCTTCAACCGTTCAAATACAGAAGGAGCTGCAAGCAGAAACTGGAAATGACCCATGTCAGGAAGTCTTCCTCATGCTATGTGGTTCATGATCAAAACCAAGGAATTTCTTTGACAAGGGTAAAGGGCAGAATTTATTTTTAAGGGAATTATATTACAGAGGGAAAACAGATTAGTTTAAAAAAAAAACACATTCTGAAGGCAAAAACGTATTTTCTGTGCAAAAGTCCTGCCTACACATAGAGTATGATCCTTGTATAACAAATTACATTCACAAGGTTCTTGCAAGAATGAAAACTTTATCTTGGGCAGCTACTTTCAAATAAAGGAGCAGTCAGCAAATTTACACAGCCAGCAGGGATAGTAATCAAATATAAGTACTTTAGGAAATTTTTGCCATTTTTGAATGCTCTATCTGAATCTAAACAACTTACATTAACTTACATCGCCACTATATTTTCCAAGATCTTTTGCAAGTTTAATAAAAGTAGTTTAAAGATCACAAGGTTATAAGCAGTTTAGAAAAAGAAATAATTGTCTTAACTGTTGCAAACTGACCCCAACATCATTAAACACTTGTTGGAAGGCAGCATGTGCACATCGCATACTATTAGTTGTTCAGCTCAAGCTCCCAGTTTCATCTAACAAAACTGACAGCACTCAGGGAAATGTGGGCACTGGGCTTGAATTTTAACATGAGTATTTAAATGCTGCACATAAAGTTTACAGACCTGTTTGTTTTAAAATAAGGGTAGTATCTGACTTTGCTTTAAGTACAATGCTGAAGGAAAGAAAAGGGCGGGGAGGGAATTCTCAAGACTTATTATTCAGAAACACTTGCATTTTACAGAAATTCAACAATACACACATACATATGCACACATGCACCCCTTAGTGCACAAAAGCCTAAAGAATTGTTCAATTTAAAGCTTCCTACTTAGAGACCAGTTATTAAAATTAGAATCGTTTTAAGACTAATAAATGTTTTGCTTCTCCTTCTGCATTTGCAGATATAAACTCTGCAGGGACAGAAATCAGTCAAGCTTATTCCCTTCTGCTGCAACTTTAGAATACATGCTCTAGCCAACTGGCACATTTGTTTTTAGGTCAACACTTAAGTGGGACCCTCTGGGACCTAGGTTCGAGTTTAGCCTACAACAGCTTTGTGAAATGAGTTCTGGCAGTCTCAGCCCCTCTCAATGAATGCATTTCCACTGTGATCCACTTTCATGAAGAGATGTCGCCACAGAAATAAAAAGATTTTTAAAGACAGAAAATACCATTTGGAGGCTTTGTGAATAGATAGTTTTTCAGTAAGTGTCTTACAACAATAAGTATCTTTCATCAAGAGCTAGTCTAACCCTGAATGGTTACTTAAACTGAGGATAAGCTACCTTATTTGAGCTGCTCTTTTGAGAGACTAGAATAAAATCTATTTTATAGATGCAACATATATTCATCTGCTCTTGCTCCTTTACCTCCTATTTAAGCTCGTGCTCTCACAGACTTTAGGGCAAATGCCGTTTGTCTCCCACATTTCTTTTCTCCCCAACATCTGCAACAAACACAGCTACAATTCCCTCATGAAAGATTTTCTTGATACTAAGATTACCTTTCCCAACATCTGCAACCACCATTGTCATTTCCAGAGGCTTCCCTACCATGTTTCAGAGACTGCCATACAACAACTGAAAATTTTCAATACACACCAGCAACAATACACACACCCTGGCTCCATCTGCAGATACCATTTAAAATTATCTAGTGTGGAAAGAAGGGTTACGTTTTTGGAGTAGAAATAATTTCAACCTATTAATGCACTTAAAAAAAAACACAGTTGTCTTCTGTTACTGATTATGTTAATTTCCATTTATAAATAATGTTAAAAGAAGCATGATTTTCTCATTACTATGTTCCCTGGCAGGTGGTTCTCCCCTTACCTTCTTCCTCCTCCTCATAGGGGATGTTATTGCTGTAACTTGGTCTAATAAAACTGCAACTTTGAGGAAAATGAAAAATTGCATTGGCTTAAAAGCGTTGGAAGTAATAAAGCCATGGACTTCAATTAATTTCAAGTATGGCAGCGGTTTAAGGCCAACCAGCAGAAATCCTATTCTGTCCATGTAAAAATGAAGTTTCACCACATTTACTTTTTATAACCCATATAAAAGTCAAGTAAAAGTAATGAATATCTAAAAGCCATCTCAGTGGACTGGCAAAGACTATCTGTATTCTTGAAAGTCCTCTTACATATTTCTGCCTGTGCTATAAGGATCCATAGCTGATCACAACTAAAACGTCAAACTACCAGGAAAACAGCCTACTTTCCAATCCATTTCACTGCCTTGCCATAGACCTCCTTCCAATCCACTTCTGCATGGAAAAGTGCTGGCAAAAGAAAGGAAAACTAAGATCATGTGGTTATAATTATTACCAGGCAAGGAATATTTCTTCAGTTCAGTGGTAAAGTAAAACTCTGTCGCTCTCTGCTCCCAATAGTGTCCATCGCAAAACAACTGCCTCATTAAATCTCTGCAGTAAGATTAATATGCCGTAGCTGCACTACATTTATAACTTGGTACTCTATAAAAAGCACATTTAATGGTTAGAGCCAGAGCTTAGACACAAAGTATTACTATAAAAACTTCTGGCAGTGTGTATACAGTGTGGGCCTTCTGTACTACTTGCTGTTTCAGAAGGTTTTTTTGTTCTTTAATATCAGCATTACATTCTTGCTATAGAGAGAAACAGAATGTCAGATCTTGCCTAGAAACAGACAGAGACAATGCAGGACATGATGGGGAATAAATAAACTAACAAGACAACATAACCATTGAAAATTATTTTAAGAAAAAATGTAGAAAAGCAACCATTCCTTGTCATATTGATCTCCAGTTTTGCAGTCCTCTATTTCTTCTACTAGAAGTGTTTATAGCAGTACAAGTTTGGGGTTTTTTTTCCATTTTCAAGTTTATAAATAACTAAGTGGATACATAACTACTTTCGAAGAGTTTAAGTACACTCAGAAGAGTTTGAGAAATTTTCTGTCAAAAAAGCAGAGAACTCTCTCACTTTTATTTCCTCATTTTAAACAATACAATTTACTTACAGAGCCACTAGAGCCTATTAAAGGAGGTAATCACCAAAACCAAACCTACACAACAAAAATATAAAGCATCCTAGCCAAACAAAAGTTAACTGCATTTTTCACCTTTGTAAGAGGAATAACTCAAAATATTCTTGACAAGTTACCTACATACTACACACAGGCAGAGATGAGTAGTCTTCTAGGAATATTGTTAAAGAACCAGCCCTTACTTCAAAAGGTGACCTCAGCAAAACGAATAAGACCACTCAGATGAGTCCGTACTGCCCTTCAGATAAAATTCTGTGGAATCAGTACCAAAGACAAAAGTGATGTATTTCTTGAATTCCCACAATCATATTAAGTTGCAAGAACAAAAGAGCCCTTGTTGTTATAAGAATTAACAATTATTTCTTCATGATTATTAACAATACATTTCACTTCGATTCTGACTTAACAGATTTGTCCACCTGATCCCACTGGCTTAAAATTAAGGGCCTCTGACTGCTAAGAAATTATACAAACAATTATAAATGATCCTCATCCACATATTTTGAAAATAGCTTAAATGAAATAAATATTCAAGTTCATCTGAACTGACATAGGGTGGGTTTTTACATGGGGGATTTAGAGGTTTATTTATAACAAAAAGAAAAACATGGTGGACTTTTAAAAGGTAAGTATCTCCCTTTCAGTTGGCTGACCTACAAAAGGCAGAATTTCTAATTCTCAGCAATTGAAAGGTGAGAGGAAAGGAATGTCAGTTTTTCATCATGATCTCCAAAAACACATTCTAAGTTGAAACTCAGGAGGAGGAGGAGTGTGGGCTTTGCAAAAATACCCCAAAACAAAAAAAAACCTCACACTGTTGTCAAACAGGAAGCAAACACTAATGAAGGAATTTAGCATTACCAGTCTGTGCGGCTGTGTGTCCCACACCTGCCTGCTGGTCCTCTGTTTCATTTTCTTCTACTGTCAGAAAAAGGTAGACAAAACAAAAACAGAACAAAAAAAAAAAAAAAAAAGGATGTTAGGTAGGTAGTTTCAAGCATCTTTACACTAGCTTCAGTTCTGAAGGCCAGTAATGCTTGTACAACACAGCCAAGACAAGCTTGCTGAATACAGGCCCACTGCAAAGCGCAAAAGTGTAGACCAGATCAAAAACAGAATACTTTGCTGTATGGAAGCTATACATCTGAAAACAGAGTGACCAAATAGGTTTCATGGCTTAAAAAACAAACCTAATTTCCTCTGGGACATTTTTCTTCAATCCACTCTACTGTATTCGATTACGCAACTAAATGAGAGAATAATTCTGGGTTTGAAGATTCCACTTGTTCCCTCCACATGGATAAGTGAAAGCCTTCTCCTGGCAGATGGGGGAGATATGTGTGCTAATTCATACGTAAGCCTTAAAAAAAAAAAAAAAATCCTATATTCAGTAGCAAACATCTCAGCAGTGCAGACAGCCTTGCAAAGGAGAACCAACCCCATGCTGTTTTACTATATACACAATGCCAGCATCTTTCCCTTGGCTCACAGCTTTCCAGAGCAGTAGAACTAAAAACAATACAATTCTTGTCAGATTCACTATTCAAAACTTATTGGGCAAGACTGAACCTAACAAGAGCCATTCTGCTGCTACTTTGAAAAATTAGAGAGCTGTGCTGGTACACTCTGATTATGATGCCTAAGTAAGATTGACTCTCCCAAAATAAAAGTTAGGGAAGAGCTAAAAGGCAGAACCACTTCCTTTCTATTCTCCCAAAGACTGAGTTCTTTGAATTTAGAGAACAGAAAAGAATTCATTCTCCCTCCACAGGGGAAAAATCTGAAAGGGGAAAGACTGCACTTTTACATATTTCCAACTCCCAAGAATTCAGACCTCAAAAAATAATCATGAGACTGAGTTAAAAGTCCCAAGTTTTTTTGTTTTTTGTTTTTTTTTTTGGCGGGGGGTGGGGAGGTTCCTGGTTCTTGGGACAACAGAAAACAACGCTCAGGGTCACTCTTTAAATCTAGACATATATCCAAAAGAAGAGACACACATACACACTCCACAGCTACCTCTTTTCCTCTTCCGCCAGTCTCAAGACTGTCATAAACTTTGTGGTTTCTAGAATCTGGGTTTCTAGAAAAAACACCAGTTTTCGTAAGGACACTCTAAGGATACCAGAAACACAAAACAGAGAATACATTAGAAAAAGAGAGTCAAGTATAATCTTTGGAGGACTGTAAACAATCTCTATCCCAGAGTTGTGGCTAGTTAAGCAGACTCTTCTCATCAACAGAGATCTGATAAATTTTCCTAAGACCTGGAATAAGACAAATATTTCACAAAATATGACTTTGTGAGCTGCCTGTTTCACTTGAACATGTATTTTGCAGCCATGAAGTACTTCAGCAGTAGCAATACTGCATGATTTTCTTTGTTATGCTGAAGCAGTCATTCCAGCAGCCCTCGCAGCTAAAGAAAACTGGTCAGACAAAGAAAGCAATAGGAAAAGCTCATGAAAAGGAGAGCTTCAGGGAGCACATGGTCAAACTAAGCTAAATAGAAAGATTTTGCACTAGGGGAGCACAGATCAGTAAGACTCATTAATACAAGAAGAATAATGAATACAACTAGTATACCATTAAAAAAAAAAGATACTGCCATTTTTGACCCCCTCAAAGCCCCCAGTGAAACCTCTGAAGGAGTCTAACGTGACTCCATTTATGCCCATCCCCAGCTTTTGATCTATTTACAAAAAAACAATCTCAAGAACAAACTCTAAAACCAAAAAATCAGTCCAGTTCCACCCCTGAAAAGGAAACTCATCTTGGTCATCAGTATCTGCTAATCAACCACATTAAAGATTGCAGACATATCTATAAATGAAATACCAAGCCATGATGCATGTTTTAAGTCTGAACTCAGTCCAAAAAGGCAATTTAAAAATTCTAACTATTTTTAAGCTCAGGATGGAATTGAGCTGCCCAAACACAAACTTTTCAAGAATTGTTCCCCACATGGGGAAACTTCAAAACCAAGCAGCCATCCACTAAGAAGTAAACAAGAACTGCTTGTTTGAAGTGGATCTGCACTTACAAATACAAGTGTATGCAAATTAAAATGCAAGAGTTTATCTTTCTGCTGTTCTGTACTGAACGACTACTGCCACCAGCTGCAGTACCAGAATCTCTCACTGCTAATGAGCTGTGAGCGCGTACCAAAACGTGGTCAGATTGCACTGCTGACTGAGAGCTACACTGAACATTTTAAAGTCTGAAAATGGAACAAACAAATATGGATACTGCCTAACGAATTGTCTTCATGTGCATTTTTGTAATGCAAAAATGTGCCAGCATATACCTTGTGAAACCGATTATTTAAAACCTCTCCACTATTTAGGGGTCTGAAGATTTGGTAAAAGAGCTGAAGTCTGCAGATGAACAAAGACTGACCGCTATGCCTTTATCACACTAAAAAAAGGAAACAAGCATCGGAGCAGGTAACTTTGTGGTTAGCATCTTTCTAAACTGTTGTTTAAGCTCTTTAAGGATTCTGAGCCACAAAAGAATCAAGTAGGTCACAACAAGCCATGGCATAAAGACTTGCTAATAATATTCAACTAGACTGATGTATTTGTCGGGAATATTAAACCTAATTTAGGGGGAAATAGGAAAAAGGGAAGAAAAAGACCACGCAACAAAATCCCCAGAATAAGGGAAATCTTAGCATTGGTACACTTAATCTACAAAACAGCATTTCATTTTTCATTTGCACTGAGTCAGATCATTCCTCCAACATGGGTATTTGTTACATTAAGTAAGCTACAGCTGGTAGTAACAGAGAAATTCCTTTTAGCACTTTATGCCTTTCCACAACCAGATTATGAAAACTTTGGTGTTTTTTCAGCTATCAGGTCACTGTTAAACTCATCTGACTATAAAAGGTAGTGTGATATTTAGCCAACTTCAACATTAACTTCCCCAAACATTAACTATACCATTTCCTTTCATGAAAGGAAGGCAAAGTTAAACAAAACCTACGTAATTAGATGCTTTACATTTTGCTGACCAGAGAAGTTCCTGTCACACTAGCATGAAATACAACAATACAAGGATGATATGCAGATAAAACAGTGCATGCATGTGCTATTATTATTAATTCAAGCTTCAAAATTACTGATACTCTAGGACTGTAATCGTGCATGAGGGTGTCATCTTCAGTAGCATATTTACCACATCCTAGCATAAGATAAGATAATTTCTAGATAACAAAAGTCATGGAATACTAATAAAAGGAGAGGCCTCCAGAAATAAGAACAATTGCTTATGAAGCCAGACCATGAATAAGCGATGTTATGGCTAAATAGTACCTCTAGATACATTTGAAATAACATTGTCAGGAAAGTAACAATATTCCTTGTCTGTACAATTATGTGTTTTTGACCACAGGTAAACTGTTTTATTAGATGTATAAATATTTCTTGGTTGACTTATCTGCTCCATAGAACAACAAATCGTCAATTCCCTACTACATATTTTCCCAGTGCAACTTTTGAAAAACAAAGCAAACAAGAAATCCAAAAAGTAAAATTTCTAAAAAAGACCCGATCACCACAACTGTAGCACCACACTTCTTGAGAGTGTTTTTTTTAAAGAAAATCTCAACATGGGAAAACAGGATTCCAGCATGTCAATTCTATCTCCCATTATAAGAGCCTGTGGTTTGGACACATACCAGTTTTCAAATTTTTACTGCAGAAATGCATCTCTAAACAGAAGTTGTAGCTGTGCAAAAGGTTAGGATACTTCAGTTTTGGTACAGACAGTCAGTGTCCAAGGCAAACCCTGGTTTCAGTTCAGAGCATCTCTCATGCCCAGGCTGGTGAATGTTAACATTGAGACCAACCCCTGCTTTTAAACAAAAACAACAAAAAATCCAAATAGTACCATGAAGGACAATCCAATGAAGAAAACCTGTGGGAATATTGATATAGAGGTCCTAAAAATAGTTAATCTCTTGACTGCTCTACAGCAGCACCTGCTGACCAATGAAGATTTCACCCCTTTTGCCTAGATTCTTGTCCTGGGACACATGGCGGGCGTATAAAGGAGGGAGATTTTACAAAGTTCGTAAAAAACATATGCAGATTTCCTAACTTGCAAAACCTCATTCATATTCCGCTGACTGACTAGGCTTCCCCTTCACTGAAGAGTTAATCTGTAGCGTTAGCACCCTAAGGAAGAGCACCAGTCATTTCTGGTTTATGCTTGGGAAAAACCTCATATGGAAAAGAAATAGATAAAATTAGAAATGTGAAAAGGGGCATTTTCACTGAAAGGGAATCCTTTTGCAGAACTCTGGCTAAAATTTATGGCTTCAGAGCTATAACAAAATATAATAAAATAAAAGCAAAATATAACTGAAAAAAGTCTATTTTCTTCTAGTCTAGGTGGGTTAATAAATTAAAGCATAAAACAAAAAAACACTGCTCCAAATGTCTGAGCCTTCTTTCAGTTTGTTAAACAAAGCAGGAAAAACCACATATCCCAAAATAAACTATAAAAATAGATTGCTATTGATTTATCCCTTCCTAAAACATATTTCTTGAGAGATGTGAAAATAAACCTAATATAGCAACTAAGATTGTTGGTGATAGCAAGATTACAATATGTATTTTTAACTTGCACTTTGCATTTCCTATAACTCAATACTTAATCTATAAATTGCCATTAGCATACAATTAGTAATTCAATTTAAAGCCATCTTGCACAAAAGCCTTTTTCTTAGGATGGTAACTTTGCCAAGTGCATCTTCTATCTACATGTTTGAATAATACCTGCAGACAAGTAATAGAGACACTAGATGTATTAGCATAATCAATACACAATTTACTGAGTTACCCAGACAGAACAGAAATAAAACCTGTGTGCCATTATTTCAGTACCTACAAATTACTGTAATTTCTGGAAGCATCTTTATACTTTTCCTCTCCTTCCTCCTCATGTCCACATAAAAATCAAGAGGACATTCATACTGCCACCATCTACATGTAGCTATTAAGTATGATTAGATAATCACATAGCAGAAGGCAAATTTAAGGGCCAGTTACAGAAGGTGCCAAGCATCCTCTAACTCTATTAAATTCAACAGATTTTGAAGACATTTCACACTTCGCAATAACATGCTCTGGAAATACATCTCCATAACGGTGCAGTCAGGATACAAAACTGAAATTAAGGAAGTTACAGAGAAGCATTAAATGCAGGAGGATCACATGCTAATGTCTCATCTGCTAAGGCTACACCTTTCCCTGCTTTCTTCTCTCCCTAGGTACTTCTTAGCGTACCACCAGTACTCTAAGAAAGGCTCATCTGTTAAACTCTTCTTGCCAATACATGCAAATGCATGTTTTCACACCCAGCTACGCCACACATGTGAACAGTAGCATGCATGACTCCTGGAAGTCAACAAACATTTCAGGCTGCTTCATAATGTCCTTTAAGACAGCTAGCATTCATAAAAGGTCAGAACCATGAAGAAAGTCTAATTTTCTGAACAGCATCACCCAATACCAATATACATCTATCAGCTATTAGCCAGAAACTTGATTACTAGTTTGACTCCCAAATGTGTATGCACCCAATGAGTTTAGTGTGAGAAGAGCTGGGAAAGAAATACAACTGCAAATTAGCATTTCAAACATCTACATTCTAAAACTCTATTGAAAATTAGCCCTGTGTATAAACCCTATTAATCATATACATGAATATTTGTGTTTCTGATTTGTTTTCCTTTGTGCTGTGACATACCCCCCCCTTTTTTTTTTGTTTTACACACTGCATTGTAGCAGTATTTTCTTAAAGTAATACTTGGAAATCTTGTTGATTATGTTGATTATTTGCCTTAGAAGATTCTTATTATATAAAGCATTTTTCCAGCATTTGCTTTTTCAAGAAGACAAAACCCCTCATAGCATTCATGTTTTTTACTCCTCTCTTTAGTTTATTCCAACACTGAGCTTGGTTTCCCCCCCCGCTAATGTTATTCTTGTAGAAAGACTGAATTAGGAGCTCCCAATTAGACTGTAGTGGTTGGAAAATATTATTCTTATGCTAAAATAGAAGTATTTTCCTAGGCAGCACATAAACATAAAAGTAATAAATATACTTAATTGGAAGAAAATTATGCTTAAGGAATCCTTTGGATATTCTTTCAACCCCTGATATCATGGATGACAGTATCCAAATGTGACAGCCCAAAGATGTCCAACTTTACACAACACTGTGCAGAAAAGGCAGAAGACTCTCCTTCCTGCAACAGAGGGAGAATTCTTCTGAATCCCCAAGGCTGGGGATGGGGGATATTGTTTTCTGGATAGCTGAACCAATAGATGAATTAACCCTGCTCAGAATGCTAATCTGTCTCCCTAATCATTATCTTGTGACAAGCTTAGGACACATCTACATATTTTGATTGTTTAAAATAAACTAATAATGGCAATGTTTTACGAAGTACTTTTCTCCAAAGAATCTCAAAGCTTTTTATAAACCTCAAGCAAGTTCTAGACATCCCTAAGATTCTCTATTATGCAATCCAATAAATAATAATGGTCCTCTGGGTCAAATTCAGGACCATGGTGAGACTCAGCAAAGCAGGAGGGAGTCACTCTGGGAGTCAAATCTTAGTCCTGGGATCAGGACTTTTAGCTATCCTCCCTGTCTCTAAGTGAGTACCCTGTTTCCAAGTGAGCACCCCGTCTCCATTTTTGACAATGTCACCATGGACATCCAGTCCATTTGAGGAAAAAGTCAGGAGGCTAAGATAAATTTTAAGCCTAATTACCAAATCCAGTACTCAACAGGAGCACTTTCAGAGTACAGATTCCTCCCAAAACATTGAAGATCTGTATCAACTAAGCTCCCTCAGAGGTACATAACCAAGAATTTCTGCTATTCCTACAGACTTGTTTTTTTTTCAATTATGCTTAGAAAATAGGAAATTAATTAAACATTGTCCACAAAAACCTGAGCTCAGCAAGAGAGAGCAATTTGAATCAATCTGATATATGGATCACAGAATCTCCAGACAACCAATGTTTTTAAACCCTCACATCTGAAGACAGGAGATGTAAGGAAGGGATATAAGGACCTACAGTGAAGGCTACTGTAGATGTCTACTACCTCTGAAAGTTAAGCCATTTATTTATGTGCTTAAAATGAGGTGCTTAATTTTAGGAGTTGGGGACATTTGACACCATTCCAATGCCAAAATAAAAATATGGCTTCATTCCTTGGCTCTATTACCTAATGACACACATTTACCTCAGTCAAAAACACCTCCTTTCAATTAAAATTATCCTTGGTTTACCAGAGAGCTGTATCTACTGTGTACCATGGTTTTATACATTTCTTCTTGATCCCTCAAACTCTCTTCTCTGTTCTAGATGACTTTCTGTCTAGAACAACACTCAACATGATCTGTTGACCTAACGACAAAGGAGCTCAAGAGCCCAAAAACTAGCGAAGTGATCCTGCATCCAAGTTGTCAGAAGTTCTGCTCAGACGCCACTCAGCTCAGGTAACACCTGTGGTTTTATCACCCAGGCTTTCTCGGTGCTGTGCAGCTCAATGCTGAAATCAATCCAAGACCACTGCAGCTGGCTAGTAAAAGACTAAACATCCTCCTGCCTGCCCTGGCTTTGGATTCAGTTTTACAGCTGTTCTTCAGAGCTTTCATACCCTCGCCTGGTCATTACAGTATACTAGCAGAAAATGTGTATGTTGAAATACATCTTTCTTTCCACTTCTTGCCCATATCCACTGGTTAGATCACTCACCCAGGATGTGGGTGGCACAAGCTCAACATTTTCTCTATCAGGAGGATTTGTACTGGTGTCATGGGTTTCCTAGGAAAGAGTACCTTCCCTCAGACTTGAGGCACACTCATTCATTGCTGCTGAAGCTGTCCTACCTCACCTACAATATTCATTAAGCTAGAAAGATGGAGAATTAGCATGACACCATATCCTTGTGGTTAGGACACTCACCTGGGAAGAGGCAAACCTGGATTTCAGTTCTAGTTTCAGTGAAATAATTCATCAAGAAATAGATTACATTAAATACTTAGCAGACCAGAACCCAGGTCTCCCCTTTCTCCACTGGTACTAAAACCATTAGCGCCACGAGTCTTGTGTGTGAGCATGCTTTCTCACTCTCTTGCCCAGCGAACACTTAAGTATACTTTTGAAGAGTGGAACATCATCTGCAAAAGTAAAAAGGGCCACACACTCTCACCATAATATGCTGCTGTAGTAGTGACTGACGTACTTCCCTGTGAGATATGGGTTCAAATATCCTTAGACAGAGCAGAGAACAGAACCCCTATCTCTCACATCCTAGCAGAGCAAACTAACTTTGGGAGAGGAACAGCAGCACCACGACCCTTTAAATCCTTTCACTGGGGAGGAAAGGACCTCCCACCTATCTCCAAAAGCAGCATCAGACTGGTGACAGCTGACTATAAGATACCCTATTGCACAAAGTTAGGTACCTATGTCTAGAACACAGGAGGAGCTAAGACACATTATTCTTCACAAGTATTTCATACTGTGTTCTTGAGGTAGTTCCTACTCAACAGTCGCATTCATAAACGCCTAACCTACCCATGAATTATATGAAGAAATGAAGCACCAAATGCAAGATCATTATTCTGCTAGGCAACCAGCCACCTGAAGATCAAGCACTGCAATACTCATGCCCTGCAACACACGAGCCCTTTTCTGGACCTAGCTTTCTGAGCTTTCGGCCCCTCCTTCCTTGATTTATATTTGTATTTGACTGGTAAGTCTTCTACTCAACAGTTTCACTAGAAATCACAAAATCTTTTCCTATGCTCTAGCTCTTTATAACCATATAATCCAATCCCTTCCCAGCAGTTACGCGCACAGGCCAGTAGTACTCCCTTTCCTCCACCCATCTTCAGAGTGAAAAACGTTACATCAGGCATGCATCTTGACATCCTGTTGTCCTGGAACCAGTGAATCAGAAAGTTCCTTCCTTGCAATTCTATTGTTTGGAGGTGGAGAATAATTAACTCCCCCCTTCCCCTCCCCCTTCCTACTGCCACTATCAAAGTTAGAAATTCTATTGACTCGGGGGAAAAAAAAAAAAAAAAAAAGGCCATCATAATTCAGTGCCAGAGAAAGTTTTGTTGACCAAAGCACAGCCTAGGCTTCCCAAGGACATTGCCTCACAACATCACATCATCTGGTCCAGCAACACAGTAGTTCTTTTGGTTTTATTTTTAAAGTTCCTTTCAAGAAGTTAATGAGTCAATAATAGAAGTTGAACTTGATAGGTTACCAAAAGACATGAAGAACGAAAAAAATCAAACTTAAAAATCAATTATCTGAGATTCATAATCTGAAATATCTTTTCCCAGCAAAATAAAACCTAATAATAGTGCATAACAAGCTTCAAGGATTATATACAAAAGCCATCTATTGTGAAGTTAACCAGGACATTTAAACTTAAAGCAACTTTGCTTCCTGCGCTTGTGTGGAACTGTGTCTGTATGAGAAACTTGGAGTGGTATTTTGTGCTCCCTTTTGGTAAGGAGGACAAAATTCCTATTCCAGGCTATTATCTTGCATAAGTAAGCTCTCTGAAAACAGGGTTCGGGAAGAAGGGAAAATGCTGATACTCTCACTATCACCATGTTGTTCATTTGTCTTTAGGGCATGAAGGTGTCTGCCTCAGTCATGAACGAGGCTGTCTGACTAATACCTAGTACTTCCAAATTTATAAGAAAGTTAACTAGTTCCTGATACTTGATTTTTAAAGAATCACAGAAGGCCCCTATCACATTAATGAAAAGAAGGGGGGAAGAAAAGTTACTATGTCAACAGATATGTAAGTGACTTTAAAAAGAGTTTGAAGGACTAAAAATCATAACCTTAAAAATAAACATTGTACGTAATTGTATCTATATTAAAAATGAAAGTATCAGATAAATCAATTACTCAGAAAGCACCTCTCTGGCTTGCTCCCATGATGGAAAAGACCAAAAAAACCCCAAACGAAACACATTCTCCCCAGAATCCAAAATTCAATTGGCCATGATGAATAAGTAACAATCCTACAATCCTTTTGAGTACACATTATACAGATTCAAGTGTACAAAGAAAAGTTGCTGTATATGATGCACAGGATCGCTCTAGCTAAAGGAAAATCTACAAGACTGAAACACACACATACTAGAAGAACACAGATAAAATAGACTAAATATAGAAAAAAAAGAGGGGGGAAAAACCCTAGTAACTATGCAGTATAGTGAAAAAAAGTGTTTGAAACTAAAGGAACATGAAGGTGGAAAAAAGAAGTGTAACCAGCGTTAACTAATATTCTAAATACTGGAGGACAGTGGTCCTGCTTTAAATGTCTTTCCATTGGAACAGGGGAATTTTTAGCAGTCTCACTGACATGAACAGAACAGAAAGAAGAATTTTTGTGAAGTAGAAAGGCTGAATGAAAGCGTTAATTATAATGTGTTGTGATACCCCCAAGATCAGCCCTATCTTTTTTGCTACAGTATAGTCCCTAGGCATATGACTAACTACTCCTTGATCATTATCCTGGCTAAAACTAAAGCTACTGAAATTTAGGAGGATCACATCCAACAGAATTTCTTTCATCTCTAATAACTGCTAATCTAGCATAATTACTCATACTTGAGGTGAAATATAGTGCATGCTAAAAACCCAAGTTGTCTAAAATTAAAGTTAAAACAAAAACAAACATTACTAGCTCTCTTGGTTTTCACACATTCATCTTTTGTCAGAATCTAAGCCAAGTCTTGCATAATGATTTAGAAGTATTTAAAAGCTTCCCTTGCACTATCTGGCTATTACAAAGAGAGCAACTTAGAAACTTTAGTGCTTTGTAGTAACAACATTGCAAAATATATTTGGAAGCAGACAGGTACATTTTCACAACACCAAATAACACACGCCCAGTTCTTCCTAGAGTTACATGTTGTCCCTTTAGGGAAAAAATATGTACATACATATATATTACATGGTTCTGAATTAACTGAAATACTGCTTTTACCAACCCCGAACTGGGATTGATTTTGACCTCAGACAGCTCCACAGGAACCAACAGAAACCTTAAAATACATCTGGGAAAAGATGTTAAGAGGTCTGTCCTAAATAAGGTATCAGTATTTATACTATATTTTAGTCAATTTACAAAGTCAGCCCCAACTAGCTTATTTTCAGTTTTACAGAGAAAAACACTGAATTTATATGGTTTGCATAAAATGCTAAGAGTTCTTCTAGATCCTTTCTCATTTACAGATATTTAAGAGAAAGACTTTTCAGAATGTGTGAGTTTCTAAATACTGAATCATGTGTTTCATAACAAAGAAATGAGAGCTATTAAACCAGTTGTATGCTGGACAGAATGAATTACAGAGCAATATAAAGCCTTTCAAGACATCTTAGATCATGGTGGATAACATTATCCTACACACCTTAGGAAAGTGCCTCCATACTGACAGCTTCCCTTGTTACACAAGTTAACAGCAACTAGGGAAAGTTAACAGCAACTAGGGAAAACCAAACCAAATCAAACCAAACACATAGTAATTTTAAACCTCTTAATATATCTTTGCCACTAAGATTTTACCTGTATGAAAACTAGCAGTTCAACCAGTAACTGTTTAAATCTACAATGCTCACTCCTAATAGTACCTGCCCTTAGGAAATAGATGGTGATGGTCAATAAAACTCACGCTGGCCCCAAAAGCGAAAGGGTAGCATTACTGCAACCCTAAAGCTAATCAAGTCGGTCAATACCATTACCCATTGCCAGTGTCAATGAAAATTACTAAAGGTTAGGGACATTTTTGTTGTTATGTTTTTTTTTTTTTTAATGTGTAAAGGAGCAGGGGCATGTCAGAAAAAGAACACTATAAATACCCTGCATTATAAAAAGATGCTAATCTTAAATTCTCTTTGTAATTTGTTTTTTTTCATGTATGCTTTTATGTTCAATATCTTAATTTTTACCCTTTTTTGGATGGCCAAATGCAAGCCAGCAATCCACTCATGCATCAAGCAGATGTTTTTGCTTTTCAGGCCAAATGGAATCTTATGAATTTTTTGTTCCCTCCCTATAAGATGATGATGCCAAAATAACAGAGTTCCTGAAACCAGTCCGTTCAGAAAAAATTCTTTGGACCAGTCACACTGGAACTTTAAGTCAAGTTCACAGAAATTATGCCAATACTAATTGCTGTTTTTGTTTATGCTGGATTGATTATAGTCTAATCAGCAGACAATCTAACGACTTTAGAGTCTAGTCCATGTAATTCAGAGGCCGGGAAGGGCTGGGGGCTGAGAATAAACATTCAACTAGTTGACAGATGCACAGAAATGTAAAGGCTACTGTTTGAAGGGGATCTGAATGTCAATTTTTCTCTGAACTGTCATTGCTATTAAGTTAGTTTTTTGTTTTAATCCACTACTAGTCTACCTTTCATAGAACTACACCATACCATCTGCATCTCTGTACGAGAAACATCCTTTAGCTTTAAATTTATGATGAGAAAACAAGTCACATTAAAACACAGCTACATTTACTCAGTCCACCAACACTCTTGCATAAATTGAGTTGCAGTTAAAATTCAGCCACGACGGAATGGGTACTTAGGTTTCCTTAAAAAGAGGGCACAACTTTAAGAAATGCTCTGGGCTTGCCAAATATTTCAAATCAAGTCTGTTTTAAGCAGAACACAGATATGCAGTACAGTAGATAAATTTTTCCTTCTCATCTTTCTAGGAACTAAACATTCAGTAATTTTATTACCACAGGCAAATGCAGGACACAAAATTCCAGCAAACAAAAATTTACTTGGAAGCAACACCAAAATCAGAAAGTTTAAAAAAAGGTTACTTTCAGAGATCAGTGTGTCTATTAAATGTGTGGGGCTATGCTACGCTCTTTGTGATGGCTTATCTAACACCTACGATTTCAGTGATTTTTCATGAGTGACTTTAACATAATGAATATAACCTGACTTTAGTTTAGAGAAATGTAGGTTTAAAATTTAGTAGGACTGCATTTTCATTCAGATCTGTATAAAGAATATCTGCTTTTCTTCACAAGCGACTCTACTTTCATAACTTTGATTTGTTTCTAAATGAATAACTTCTCATCAAAAGCCATTAGTAAGGGCAAAAGAAAATCCTCAAGCCCTCCCAAAACTAAAAACCCATAAACCAAAAAAGGGTGTGTGTGTGTGTGTGTGTGGGGGGGGTGTTAGTAACCTAAGTGTGATATCTACAAAGCATGCCAAGACACAAAAAGGGTTTGCTATTCAAATAGCCAAGTTAAACAAGATGCAAATGAGCTGCTCTTCCCCCCTCCCTTTGCTTTCTCATCTCAGGGGGTCTCCAGTATGGTTTTACTTAGGGAATGGTGTTGCCCTTAGGTATTCCAGGTTAAGAGAGTCATACCAATTGCCGTTCTTCAACGTCCTTCATTTGCAGAGTGGCTCTTTGGGGGCTTTAAATATGGGTATCATATCTCTGACTTATCTTCCTCCACCTGCTTTTCTCCCGTTCCCCCTCCTCTCCGCCAAATGTATGTATTAGGCAGTTTTGATCAGATAAATGACATATAATAGAGATTTTTTGCAGAAACTAGCCAAGGAAATGGAATAAATTAATGAGCAAAATGAAATATAGGTCAGGACCGATGAGTCTGACGCAACTGATCCTTCCTCTACCTAAAAGAACCTGGCAGTTGAACTTTTCTTCCTCCTTCCTAAAGCCATGTAAAATATTCAAATTAAAATGTTAAAAAAAGTAATTTTCTTTCTTTCAGTCTTTTTTTTTGCCACAGCCCTGTAGAATATTCTTAGGAAACAGTGCTTTTCACAGACAGTAATTAGGATTTTATTTTTTCTTGGATAGATGTTTTTATTATTTTTAAATTGTAGACGGCGTATCTAACGTTGGCCGTGCCTTTTTTCTTTCCTAAGTCCAAACCTGAGATGTAATCATCAGCAAGAGCTGGGGGACAGTCAGACCAAAGTTGGCAGCAAACCAAAGCAGGAGAAAAAAAGAGCAAAAAAGAAAAAGGAAAGAAATGTAAACAGAAGCCAGGGTAATTCAAAAGAAGTATATTTTCAAAAAATAGATGAAATTTAGTCATTAGCGACTTCTTAACACCCACTATTTCAGATGAACATTAGTTTCATGCGTTCAATATAAAAAAATTCAATTGTCATTTTGTTTTAATGTATTTACCTGCCTTGTATCACTATTCCCCAAAGATATAAGTTTCAAATTAAGTTATCAAAAGTGACAGACATATCAAAAATATCTCTTATATCTTCCCCCCAGAAAGGGTTGCTAAGTACATGACAAATTGGAAATGTAATGTGTAACTCCATATTTTATTTAGATGTGAAACAGCACTCATGAGTTTAAAAACTCATTTACATAAATTCAAAGAATAGTTTTTCAGAGAAGCAATTTGAAATACTGTTTATTTTTAAACTGTAGAACTATATTTTGTACCGACTTAATCAGTAATACTTCAGAAAAAAGGAATTTAAGTAAATGTTGCATTTTAGTCACAGTTGAAAATCTTGCAACACTACTTATAGCTTTTGTTTCTTCACTAAAAATGAAGATGTAATATCTGATGGGAAGACTCTTATCAATGAATTTAAATGCTATGTCTCTACAAGTATCTTTATACTTCTCAGACGATTCATATTGTTAGCCCTTTCGGAAATCTTACAATCAAGCTGTTTCAGAATTTACTATTAATCCACTCAAAAATGGACATGATTCAAGAAAAATAAAATAGGGAAAATCAAGAGGATATTTGAATAAAGGCCACCAAGAATGATAATCTACTCCCCAAAGGTAATTACTGCAGCAATAATTACAGATGATGATTGATCTACTACCTGCTTTTAGTTGAAAAATAGTAAATAAGATACTGTAAAGAAATGTGTTTCATCTCTATCCTGAACATTAAGCAGTTTTCTTACATCAGTAGTTTATTGTCAGCAAATCCAAGCTACTCCATCTGAATCGTACAATGTTGCTGTTTTCCCGTTTTAGGGACTCTTAAGCTACTGGTACAGAAGGAAGGGTAAGCCCATACCTACACGTAAAATGGAAGCTGTATCTTTTGTTTTAAATTAAGTGTGATGTTTACAGGAAGATATTTGAAACAAACCTTTCTGTAATGCCTCTAACAAATAACTATGAGCAAAACATTCCTAATGTCTAACAGAAGAACAATATACTGTTTGCCAATTAATTCTGCGCATTTGTTCATCTGCACTTAAATATTTGGAGGTCTAAGACTACCCTTCAGTTAAAGTTTCCCAGCATCTTTTTGCAAATATGGCTAATTGTCGCTCTCCTACTGGCTCTGAAACTCCTATGTGCATGTAAATAAATCCTCCCTGGGAAGCTCAGAATATAAATGTGTGCACAATCAACAGAACTCTCATTGTGGTATCATTTTTAAAAGGTAAGTGAAGAGCAGCACGTTTGTTCTTCACGAGATGCCAAACAAAAGCACTACTAAACTGCACAAACTTCAGTAAACTAGATACAGACTACAGCAGCAGGTAAAGCAGTAAATTCAAGGCACCCTTTATTCCCTTTTAAAATATCTGGAGAGTTAAAAAAAAAAAAAAAAAAAAAAAAGCCTGCTCTAAAGCTCACTGAAGTCAACAGGAAGACTTTGAAAAGGGAACTCCTGGAAAGAGTTGCTTTAAGCGAATGAAACGCAATTTTGCCAGGTCCTCATGTACAAGTCCATAAAAGCAGACCCAGCTCCTGCTTTCTAACTACGAAATTACACTGGTTTCTAGGCACTTAACTCCTGATTTACAGTAGCCTAGCAGAGAAGAAAATAAGGCCTGCTGCAAGTCACGAAACTGTTCAAAATTGCATGCCCATCTCGAGGCTCGCCCAGGCACTCGCAGCCCTCCAGACTTCAAAAGTTACCATCAGTTTAACAGGCCTTTCTCCCTCAGCCCCCTTCCCCCCCCCCAAAAAAAAAAAAAGAAAAGAAGATAACTAATATATATTCTGACCTGACGTAACTTATGCTTTACTCAACTTCACTGCAATGTGCGGACCGACCCAGAACGAATACATACATCCCGGGGAAGATGTTTATTTGAGGTGACAGCCACCCTCAGCCTCCTTCCCCGCGCGCAGGCGGGGAGCGGCCCGTGCCCGCGCGCCGCTCCGGCGGACACCGAGGCCAACGGCTCCCCGCGCGGAGGGGCGACCAACGGCTCCCCGCGCGCGCGGCGGTGGGGGGTGGGGGCGAGGCCCCGCGCCGCGGCGGGCGGAGGGGCGGCCGCGCGGAGCGGAGGGAGGGGGCGCCCCGGGCCGGGACGCCGCCGTGCCCCGCCGCAGCCTCACAAGCCGCCCTTTGTCCTCCTGCGGGGCCGCGGCTCCCCCTCTCCGCCTCGGCTCTGCGTCGCGTCCCCGCTACTTGGGGCTCCGCGCTGCGGCCCCCTCCCCCGCCCGCCATGCCTGCGCTCGCCCCCCGGGCTGGCCCTCGCACATGCCCCCGCGGCGGCGGCGGGGCCAGGGGCCGCTTCACGTGATGGCCGGCGCCACATTCCTGCACAGCCCCGGCGGCGGCCCCGCGCCGCCCGCCCCACCCCCGCCCGCGCTCCGCGGGCCGGGAACGGGGTCGAGGCCGGCGGCGCGCACAGCCCGAAACTTCCCTCGCCCGCCGCGGCCGCGCGGAGCCGGCCCTCCGCGGCAGCGCGGGGGAGGGGAGCGGGGGCGCCCGCAACTTTCCCTCGCTCGCTCTCTTTTTTTTTTTCTTTCTTTTTTCTTTCCCCTCCTTAAAATCACTTCTTGGAGCGGGGCGGCTCCGCCGCTGCCCGGCCGCCCTGGCGCGGGGCTGCGCGCCGCCGCGGGCTGTCACCGCGCTGCCCGGCGGCAACTTTTCCACCGCGCTCCAAGTGCGGCGAGTTTGGGTCGCGCCGGCCATTTCGGGTTGGGGGGGGGGCTGCCCTCCTCCCTCCCCCTTTATTTTTTTTAAAACGGCGAGGACGG